>NC_068429.1:4232204-4314704 GCF_023373465.1 Oncorhynchus keta | reverse complement strand
ACAGGTTTCAGTGACTGGGGCCCCTACAGGTTTCAGTGACTGAGGCCCCTACAGGTTTCAGTGGCTGGGGCCCCTACAGGTTTCAGTAGCTGGGGCCCCTACAGGTTTCAGTGAGGATCTCCTACAGGCTTCAGTAGCTGGGACCCCTACAGGTTTCAGTAGCTGGGGCCCCTACAGGTTTCAGTGAGGATCCCCTACAGGCTTCAGTAGCTGGGGCCCCTACAGGCTTCAGTAGCTGGGGCCCCTACAGGTTTCAGTAGCTGGGGCCCCTACAGGTTTCAGTGAGGATCCCCTACAGGCTTCAGTAGCTGGGGCCCCTACAGGTTTCAGTAGCTGGGGCCCCTACAGGTTTCAGTAGCTGGGGCCCCTACAGGCTTCAGTAGCTGGGGCCCCTACAGGCTTCAGTAGCTGGGGCCCCTACAGGTTTCAGTAGCTGAGGCCCCTACAGAAATCAGTGTATTTGTTTCATTCATTTGATCATGTGTTATTTCATCCACAGTGCCAAGTGCTCCACCACAAAACATCTCCCTGGAAGTCGTCCTCTCAAGAGTGAGTACATGCATTTTTTGTGATTTAAAATATATATCATATGTGCGAGTATATATCCTTTGGGCTATAAAACATCAATGCTATGAAGTCGTTTGATGAAATGTCCACACACCTCAGTCCGAAACACAGAGAACATGTATTTTTATTGACATAAATGTCTTGGCTTCACCTTCCAGCCAGTTGGGTCTGTCTGTGAACCTAAACGATTGATTATATACATTGCTTCAATCCAGAATGAGCTGCCTACCTTCAGACAGGCAGGCAGACAGACAGGCAGGCAGACAGGCAGGCAGGCAGGCAGACAGACAGTTTATGCCAGAGTGGATCCCTGGAGTAGCAGAATAATTCAGAACAGCCAAAAGTTCTCAGAAAAACAGTTTGCAGTTACTGGGGCCCCTACAGAAATTCAAGACTGTGGCCCCTACAGAAATAAGAGACTGGGGCCCCTACAGAAATAAGAGACTGGGGCCCCTACAGAAATAAGAGACTGGGGCCCCTACAGAAATTAGAGACTGGGGCCCCTACAGAAATTAGAGACTGGGGCCCCTACAGAAATAAGAGACTGGTGCCCCTGCAGAAATTAGAGACTGGGGCCACTCTAGAAATTAGAGACTGGGGCCCCTACAGAAATTCAAGACTGTGGCCCCTACAGAAATTTGAGACTGGGGCCCCTACAGAAATTCGAGACTGGGGCCCCTACAGAAATAAGAGACTGGGGCCCCTGCATAAATTAGAGACTGGGGCCCCTACAGAAATAAGAGACTGGGGCCCCTACAGAAATAAGAGACTGGGCCCCCTACAGAATTAAGAGACTGGGGCCCCTACAGAAATTAGAGACTGGGGCCCCTACAGTCTTCAGTAGCTGGGACCCCTACAGAAATTAGAGACTGGGGCCCCTACAGAAATTCGAGACTGTGGCCCCTACAGAAATAAGAGACTGGGGCGCCTGCATAAATTAGAGACTGGGGCCCCTACAGAAATAAGAGACTGGGGCCCCTACATAAATTAGAGACTGGGGCCCCTACAGGCTTCAGTAGCTGGGACCCCTACAGAAATTAGAGACTGGGGCCCCTACAGAAATCAGTAGCTGGGGCCCCTACAGGTTTCAGTAGCTGGGGCCCCTACAGGTTTCAGTAGCTGGGGCCCCTACAGGTTTCAGTAGCTGGGGCCCCTACAGGCTTCAGTAGCTGGGACCCCTACAGAAATGAGAGACTGGGGCCCCTACAGAAATCAGTAGCTGGGGCCCCTACAGGTTTCAGTAGCTGGGGCCCCTACAGGTTTCAGTAGCTGGGGCCCCTACAGGTTTCAGTAGCTGGGGCCCCTACAGGCTTCAGTGACTGGGGCCCCTACAGGCTTCAGTCGCTGGGGCCCCTGCAGGCTTCAGTAGCTGGGGCCCCTACAGGCTTGGTGTGGCTCCTGAGGAGGGCATAGTACTTGAGAACGTGGGAAAAAGGAGGAAATTCGAGACCTTGAACAGCACAAACAGATTTGGGACCAGAAAATATGTCCAAGCCTTGAAGTTCCAGCCTTGCACATATTCTACAAATCATTTATATTATCTCGGGGGGTTTTCTTTTATTAACCTGAATACTAATTTATTCCACCATTCACCCACATTTGAGAGAGACAGAGAGAGAGAGAGACAGAGAGAAGACGCTCCATTCAGAAGCAGAAGTCTAAATCTGACAGAATTATTCATACTAGTTTGTCTACTTACAGTATGTTCAATAACAACACCAGAAAGAGCAGTTGTCCGTGACACTTCTATCATGCAAACTGTGACACTAGCTGCCAAGGCACCAGCTAGCCCAGACTAGATGAACAAAGAGCCCACCTTGATTGACTCTTTACTAGATAAAACCTTGGTCGGGGGGGGATGAGTCATGGCGTCTCTCTAAACCCTTCAGGTGGGAATTGGATTTCCTGTAACACCTTGTGGTGATGGAAGAATGGATTCATCTTGGATTTCCTGTAACACCTTGTGGTGATGGAAGAATGGATTCATCTTGAATTTCCTGTAACACCTTGTGGAGGTGATGGAAGAATGGATCCATCTTGGATTTCCTGTAACACCTTGTGGAGGTGATGGAAGAATGGATTCATCTTGGATTTCCTGTAACACCTTGTGGTGGTGATGGAAGAATGGATTCATCTTGGATTTCCTGTAACACCTTGTGGTGGTGATGGAAGAATGGATTCATCTTGGATTTCCTGTAACACCTTGTGGTGGTGATGGAAGAATGGATTCATCTTGGATTTCCTGTAACACCTTGTGGTGGTGATGGAAGAATGGATTCATCTTGGATTTCCTGTAACACCTTGTGGTGGTGATGGAAGAATGGATTCATCTTGGATTTCCTGTAACACCTTGTGGTGGTGATGGAAGAATGGATTCATCTTGGATTTCCTGTAACACCTTGTGGTGGTGATGGAAGAATGGATTCATCTTGGATTTCCTGTAACACCTTGTGGTGATGGAAGAATGGATTCATCTTGGATTTCCTGTAACACCTTGTGGTGGAAGCAAATTAAATAGAGAAAAGTTTGTGGGATAAAGTTTTACAAACACTAGTTTTGTGTGATGCATGTTGGCGACCAAAGGATCTTTAGTTACTGATACAGCAGTTTAGAAACAAACACAATGTGAAATACCTCAATAGAAGGCATCGTTCCAAGGTTGTTTGTTGTAGAAAGAGAGAGAGAGAGAGAGAGACAGAGCGAGAGAGGAGAGGGAGAATGAGAGAGAGAGCTAAATTAGGGAGAAATGACACCATTCCAAGGCTGTTGTTGTAGAAAGAGAGAGAGAGACAGAGCGAGAGAGAGGAGCGAGAGAGAGAGAGAGCGAAAGAGAGAGAGAGCAGGAGAGAGAGAGAGATAGAGAGAGAGTCTCCACTCAGAGTCTAAGCCAACCCAACAGTGACAGTCAGGTCTGTGGGGACCGGAGTGGGTGGTGTGTGTGAGCGTGTAGCAGGGATGCAGTTGGCTGTCAAACATCTGTGTAGCATGGTCGTCATTGTCATCAGAGATGAGTCCCAGTAGGTGGGCGTATTATTCCCCAAACCCTCAACCTGTTACATCCCAGCCTGCCCAAGGATTTAACTGTGCTGTGTCTCATCATGTTACATCCCAGACTGCCCAAGGATTTAACTGTGCTGTGTCTCATCATGTTATAGCCCAGCCTGCCCAAGGATTTAACTGTGTCCTCAGCTCTATGGGTCCTCATCTCTATAGGTCCTCATCTCTATGGGTTTTCATCTCTATGGGTCCTGAGCTCTATGGGTCCTGAGCTTTTTGGGTCCTGAGCTCTATGGGTCCTCATCTCTATGGGTCCTCATCTATATGGGTCCTGAGCTCTATGGGTCCTCATCTATATGGGTCCTCATCTATATGGGTCCTCATCTCTATGTGTCCTGAGCTCTATGGGTCCTCATCTATATGGGTCCTCAGCTCTAGGGGTCCTCAGCTCTAGGGGTCCTCATCTTTATGGATCCTCATCTCTATGGGTCCTGAGCTCTATGGGTCCTGAGCTCTTTTGGTCCTGAGCTCTATGGGTACTCATCTCTATGGGTCCTCATCTTTATGGATCCTCATCTGTATGGGTCCTCATCTTTATGGATCCTCATCTCTATGGGTCCTGAGCTCAATGGGTTCCCATCTCTATGGGTCCTGAGCTCTATGGGTCCTCATCTCTATGGGTCCTCATCTCTATGGGTCCTCAGCTCTATGGGTCCTCATCTCTATGGGTCCTCATCTCTATGGGTCCTCATCTCTATGGGTCCTCATCTCTATGGGTCCTCAGTTCTATGGGTCCTCATCTCTATGGGTCCTCATCTCTATGGGTCCTCATCTCTATGGGTCCTGAGTTCTAGGGGTTCTCATCTTTATGGACCCTCATCTCTATGGGTCCTCTCAATGGGTTCCCATCTCTATGGGTCCTGATCTCTATGGGTCCTGAGCTCCATGGGTTCCCATCTCTATGGGTCCTGAGCTCTATGGGTCCTCATCTCTATGGGTCCTCATCTCTATGGGTCCTCATCTCTATGGGTCCTCAGCTCTATGGGTCCTCATCTCTATGGGTCCTCATTTCTATGGGTCCTCATCTCTATGGGTCGTCATCTCTATGGGTCCTCATCTCTATGGGTCCTGAGCTCTATGGGTCCTCATCTCTATGGGTCCTCATCTCTATGGGTCCTGAGTTCTAGGAGTCCTCATCTGTATGGATCCTCATCTCTATGGATCCTCATCTCTATGGGTCGTCATCTCTATGGATTCTCATCTGTATGGATCCTCATCTCTATGGGTCCTGAGCTCCATGGGTTCTCATCTCTATGGGTCCTGAGCTCTATGGGTCCTCATCTCTATGGGTCCTCATCTCTATGGGTCCTCATCTCTATGGGTCGTCATCTCTGTGGGTCCTCATTTCTATGGGTCCTGAGCTCTATGAGTACTCATCTATATGGGTCCTCATCTCTATGGGTCCTTATCTCTATGGGTCCTCATCTCTATGGATCCTCATCTCTATGGGTCCTGAGCTCTATGGGTCCTCATCTCTATGGGTCCTGAGCTCTATGGGTCCTTATCTCTATGGGTCCTCATCTCTATGGATCCTCATCTCTATGGGTCCTGAGCTCTATGGGTCCTCATCTCTATGGGTCCTGAGCTCCATGGGTTCCTCATCTCTATGGGTCCTGAGCTCTATGGGTCCTCGGTCCTGAGCTCTATGGATCCTCATCTCTATGGGTCCTGAGCTCTATGGGTCCTCATCTCTATGGGTCCTGAGCTCTATGGGTCCTCATCTCTATGGGTCCTCATCTCTATGGGTCCTCATCTCTATGGGTCCTGAGCTCTATGGGCCCTGAGCTCTGTCGGTCCTCATCTCTATTGGTCCTGAGCTCTATGGGTCCTCATCTCTATTTGTCCTCATCTTTATGGATCCTCATCTCTATGGGCCCTGAGCTCTATGGGCCCTGAGCTCTATGGGCCCTGAGCTCTATGGGTCCTCATCTCTATGGGTCCTCATCTCTATGGGTCCTCATCTCTATGGGTCCTCATCTCTATGGGTCCTGAGCTCTATGGGTCCTGAGCTCTATGGGTCCTGAGCTCTATGGGTCCTGAGCTCTATGGGTCCTCATCTCTATGGGTCCTCATCTCTATGGGTCCTGAGCTCTATGAGCTCTATGGGCCCTGAGCTCTATGGTCCTCATCCCTATGGGTCCTCATCTCTATGGGTCCTGAGCTGTATGGGTCCTGAGCTCTATGTGTCCTGTGTCAATAGGGAATGGCTGTATATTGTGTCCGTGCAGATCCCTTCTGTTTGGTGGGATAATTAGTGCTGTTACATCAATCAAAATGGCACGCACTGTTTCTCTCTTAATTGTTTTGTGTGTGTGTGTGTGTGTGTGTGTGTGTGTGTGTGTGTGTGTGTGTGTGTGTGTGTGTGTGTGTGTGTGTGTGTGTGTGTGTGTGGTCCACTAGCTATGTGTGATGTGTGTGTGTGTGTGTGTCTGTGTGATGTGTGTGTGTGTGTGTATGCCTCTCTTAATCACCCCCATGCCAATATTCCTACCTCCAGAGCAACACACAAACCCCATCAACACAGAGGCCAGTTTAATGTCCACTCACGCTTTACTGAATGTCCTGACTATGACTGGTCCACCTAGCTATCTGAAGATGAATGTACTGACTATGACTGGTCCACCTAGCTATCTGTAGATGAATGTACTGACTATGACTGGTCCACCTAGCTATCTGAAGATGAATGTACTGACTATGACTGGTCCACCTAGCTATCTGAAGATGAATGTCCTGACTATGACTGGTCCACCTAGCTATCTGGAGATGAATGTACTGACTATGACTGGTCCACCTAGCTATCTGGAGATTAATGTACTGACTATGACTGGTCCAGCTAGCTATCTGTAGATTAATGTACTGACTATGACTGGTCCACCTAGCTATCTGGAGATGAATGTCCTGACTATGACTGGTCCACCTAGCTATCTGGAGATGAATGTACTGACTATGACTGGTCCAGCTAGCTATCTGAAGATGAATGTACTGACTATGACTGGTCCACCTAGCTATCTGGAGATGAATGTACTGACTATGACTGGTCCACCTAGCTATCTGGAGATGAATGTCCTGACTATGACTGGTTCACCTGGCTATCTGGAGATGAATGTACTGACTATGACTGGTCCACCTAGCTATCTGGAGATGAATGTACTGACTATGACTGGTCCACCTAGCTATCTGGAGATGAATGTACTGACTATGACTGGTCCACCTAGCTATCTGGAGATGAATGTACTGACTATGACTGGTCCACCTAGCTATCTGAAGATGAATGTACTGACTATGACTGGTCCACCTAGCTATCTGGAGATGAATGTACTGACTATGACTGGTCCACCTAGTTATCTGGAGATGAATGTACTGACTATGACTGGTCCACCTAGCTATCTGGAGATGAATGCACTGACTATGACTGGTCCACCTAGCTATCTGGAGATGAATGTACTGACTATGACTGGTCCACCTAGCTATCTGAAGATGAATGTACTGACTATGACTGGTCCACCTAGCTATCTGGAGATGAATGTACTGACTATGACTGGTCCACCTAGCTATCTGGAGATGAATGTACTGACTATGACTGGTCCACCTAGCTATCTGAAGATGAATGTCCTGACTATGACTGGTCCACCTAGCTATCTGGAGATTAATGTACTGACTATGACTGGTCCACCTAGCTATCTGGAGATAAATGTACTGACTATGACTGGTCCACCTAGCTATCTGAAGATGAATGTACTGACTATGACTGGTCCACCTAGCTATCTGGAGATGAATGTACTGACTATGACTGGTCTACCTAGCTATCTGGAGATGAATGTACTGACTATGACTGGTCCACCTAGCTATCTGAAGATGAATGTACTGACTATGACTGGTCCACCTAGCTATCTGGAGATGAATGTACTGACTATGACTGGTCCACCTAGCTATCTGGAGATGAATGTCCTGACTATGACTGGTCCACCTAGCTATCTGTAGATGAATGTCCTGACTATGACTGGTCCACCTAGCTATCTGGAGATGAATGTACTGACTATGACTGGTCCACCTAGCTATCTGAAGATGAATGTACTGACTATGACTGGTCCACCTAGCTATCTGGAGATGAATGTACTGACTATGACTGGTCCACCTAGCTATCTGGAGATGAATGTACTGACTATGACTGGTCCACCTAGCTATCTGGAGATGAATGTACTGACTATGACTGGTCCACCTAGCTATCTGAAGATGAATGTACTGACTATGACTGTGATATGTGGTTGTCCCACCTAGCTATCTGGAGATGAATGTACTGACTATGACTGGTCCACCTAGCTATCTGGAGATGAATGTCCTGACTATGACTGGTCCACCTAGCTATCTGGAGATGAATGTACTGACTATGACTGGTCCACCAAAGTGCAGGGCTGGAGCAGGGACCGCCTGCTGGACGGGAGGAGGACAGTCCCGGGTGGCTGGGGTTTATGGCAATTTTCTGGGCCTTTCTCAGACACTGCCTGGCGTGTACGTCCTGGTTGGCTGGCAGCTGTCTTTTATACAGTATGTGGTGGTTATTAAATCAGCATTTGGGTTTATTGGCCTCAGCGAAGCAAGGTTTCCAGTTTCAGTTCCCTCTGGGATCACATGTACATAGTGAACATGTGTCCTCTCTCTGTGTCTCAGAGCATTAAGGTGAGCTGGCAGCCCCCTCCTCCCAACAGCCAGAACGGGTTCATCACCGGCTATAAGCTCCGACACCGGAAGACCGGTCGACGAGGAGACCAGGAGGCCATCGAACCTAACAACTTCTGGTACCTGTTCACAGGTGAGACTTCTGGTACCTGTTTTTCTATCCTTCCCCTGATCTGTGCCTCGACACAATCCTGTCTCGGAGCTCTAGAGACAATTCCTTCGACCCCATGACTTGGTTTTTGTGGGACTTTATATAGACAGGTGTGTGCCTTTCCATATCATGTCCAATCAATTGAATTAACCACAGGTGGACTCCAATCAAGTTGTAGAAACATCTCAAGGATGATCAATGGAAACAGGATGCACCTGAGCTCCATTTAGAGTCTCATAGCAAAAGAGTCTGAATACTTATGTAAACGTAAAAATGTGTTTTTTCACTTTGTCATTATGAGGTCATGTGTAGACTGCTGAGTTATTTTAGTTGTAGTCCATTTTAGAAGAAGGCTGTAATGTAACAACATGTGGAAACAGTCAAGGGGTCTGAATACATTCTGAAAGCCCTGTTTTCACCGGTCAGATGTTACACATTAAAAACATGTATGTTTTTTCATCTCACACATAAAAGCTGCATGTTTTAATACCTATCTGGTTTACGCTAGAGAGGCTAAATTAATTATTATTATTATTATTATTACAATTAATGATTATTTATTGTTTCTGCAGTTTAGTTGCTTACTTCATGGTGTGATTCATTTATTATTTTAATTCAATATGTTGTGAAACCAGACAGCAAACCAACCGTCTGTATATGTCTGTCTCCCAAAGGGCACCCTATTCCCTATATAGTACAATATGGGCCCTGGTCAAAAGTAGTGCACTAATGTAGGGAATAGGGTGCCATTTGGGTCCAAAGTAGTGCACTAATGTAGGGAATAGGGTGCCATTTGGGTCCAAAGTAGTGCACTAATGTAGGGAATAGGGTGCCATTTGGGTCCAAAGTAGTGCACTAATGTAGGGAATAGGGTGCCATTTGGGTCCAAAGTAGTGCACTAATGTAGGGAATAGGGTGCCATTTGGGTCCAAAGTAGTGCACTAATGTAGGGTGCCATTTGGGTCCAAAGTACTAATGTAGGGTGCCATTTGGGTCCAAAGTAGTGCACTAATGTAGGGAATAGGGTGCCATTTGGGTCCAAAGTAGTGCACTAATGTAGGGAATAGGGTGCCATTTGGGTCCAAAGTAGTGCACTAATGTAGGGAATATAGGGTGCCATTTGGGTCCAAAGTAGTGCACTAATGTAGGGAATAGGGTGCCATTTGGGTCCAAAGTAGTGCACTAATGTAGGGAATAGGGTGCCATTTGGGTCCAAAGTAGTGCACTAATGTAGGGAATATAGGGTGCCATTTGGGTCCAAAGTAGTGCACTAATGTAGGGAATAGGGTGCCATTTGGGTCCAAAGTAGTGCACTAATGTAGGGAATAGGGTGCCATTTGGGTCCAAAGTAGTGCACTAATGTAGGGAATAGGGTGCCATTTGGGTCCAAAGTAGTGCACTAATGTAGGGAATAGGGTGCCATTTGGGTCCAAAGTAGTGCACTAATGTAGGGAATATAGGGTGCCATTTGGGTCCAAAGTAGTGCACTAATGTAGGGAATAGGGTGCCATTTGGGTCCAAAGTAGTGCACTAATGTAGGGAATAGGGTGCCATTTGGGTCCAAAGTAGTGCACTAATGTAGGGAATAGGGTGCCATTTGGGTCCAAAGTAGTGCACTAATGTAGGGAATAGGGTGCCATTTGGGTCCAAAGTAGTGCACTAATGTAGGGAATATAGGGTGCCATTTGGGTCCAAAGTAGTGCACTAATGTAGGGAATAGGGTGCCATTTGGGTCCAAAGTAGTGCACTAATGTAGGGAATATAGGGTGCCATTTGGGACGAATAAGTGTTTTCTTAATGGGAGACTCGGCTGTTATGGTTTAAAAACGAAAATAGATTGTTCAATTTGCGAGCGGCTGCATCTGAGGCAGAGACAGACTGGGGGGGGGGGGGTACCTGGCCTCAGGGTTATTAAGGGGGGTACCTGGCCTCAGGGTTATTAAGGGGGGTACCTGGCCTCAGGGTTATTAAGGGGAGGGGGTACCTGGCCTCAGGGTTATTAAGGGGGGGTACCTGGCCTCAGGGTTATTAAGGGGGGTACCTGGCCTCAGGGTTATTAAGGGGGGGGGGTACCTGGCCTCAGGGTTATTAAGGGGGGGGGGTACCTGGCCTCAGGGTTATTAAGGGGGGTATCTGGCCTCAGGGTTATTAAGGGGAGGGGGGTACCTGGCCTCAGGGTTATTAAGGGGGGGGGGTACCTGGCCTCAGGGTTATAAATTAAGGGGAGGGGGGTACCTGGCCTCAGGGTTATTAAGGGGGGTGGCTCCATCACCACAACAGAGGCCTACTTGTTCATTTTACTGACCTATGGTTATTTCAATTCCAATACTGAATTGGGATGAAAAGAATATTCCTGTAGTTTAGTGATTCAGATGGGTTCCTGGTCTTAAAGGACAGGGGTGTCTGGCTCTCTTATTCCCCCCTATATAGTACAGTACTTTTGACCAGAGCTTGTCTGTCCCTCTCTCTGTCTCTGTCTCTATGTGTCCGTTTGTCCCTTCGTCCGTGATGATGTACAGACCCACAATCATCTGTAGAGAATAGTGATGATGTACTCAACCACAATCATCTGTAGAGAATAGTGATGATGTACTGACCCACAATCATCTGTAGAGAATAGTGATGATGTACTCACCCACAATCATCTGTAGAGAATAGTGATGATGTACTCACCCACAATCATCTGTAGAGAATAGTGATGATGTACTCACCCACAATCATCTGTAGAGAATAGTGATGATGTACTCACCCACAATCATCTGTAGAGAATAGTGATGATGTACTCACCCACAATCATCTGTAGAGAATAGTGATGATGTACTGACCCACAATCATCTGTAGAGAATAGTGATGATGTACTCACCCACAATCATCTGTAGAGAATAGTGATGATGTACTGACCCACTGATCGTTTCTCTGTAATGCAACAATGAATTTTCAGCCTTTGAATGTGCAGAAACTGCCACTAGCAATGAACACACAGAGATGTGTTGATGGTTTTGAAGGAGAATGAAGCTACAGCTATTGGCTCCCGAGTGGCGCTGTGGTCTAAGGCACTGCAACTCAGTGCAAGCGGTGTCACTACAGACCCTGGTTCGATTCCAGGCTGTATCACAACCGGCCGTGATTGGGAGTCTCATAGGACGGCCCAGCGTCGTCCTGGGTTGGCCGGGGGAGTTGGCCGTCATTTTAAATAAGAATTTGTTCTTTAACTGACTTGCCAAGTTAAATAAAAGGTTACATAAAAAAATATGTATATTCTTGCTCAGATTCGTCCATGGAAAAATAAACACAGAGATGTTTTTTGAAGGGTTGAAATGGAAGGAAAGGAAGAAAGGAAGGGACATTAACACCCATCTGAGGATGTCTTGAGAGTTTTAAAAGCTATTGTGGGGATTAAACCCGTTAGCATTCTGTATGTGTTTAGTGTGCTGGATGTTACCACTCAACCACACAGACACTGTAGGGTGTTTAACATGTGATGTTGCCGTGTTTACAGACTCAGGTTTGTGATGAGTACTGTTTTCATTTAACATTTAATGTGTCGTCGTGTTTCTTTAAAAATATCTTTCTGACGTTGTCGTGCGTCTCTGTCTCAGGGCTGGAGAAAATCAGTCAGTACGGATGTTTTAGTTGTGTTTAACATGTCTTTCACAACATCCTCTCCTCTCAGGGCTGGAGAAAATCAGTCAGATGTTTTAGTTGTGTTTAACATGTCTTTCACAACATCCTCTCCTCTCAGGGCTGGAGAAAATCAGTCAGTACGGATGTTTTAGTTGTGTTTAACATGTCTTTCACAACATCCTCTCCTCTCAGGGCTGGAGAAAATCAGTCACGGATGTTTTAGTTGTGTTTAACATGTCTTTCACAACATCCTCTCCTCTCAGGGCTGGAGAAAATCAGTCAGTACGGATGTTTTAGTTGTGTTTAACATGTCTTTCACAACATCCTCTCCTCTCAGGGCTGGAGAAAATCAGTCAGTACGGATGTTTTAGTTGTGTTTAACATGTCTTTCACAACATCCTCTCCTCTCAGGGCTGGAGAAAATCAGTCAGTACGGATGTTTTAGTTGTGTTTAACATGTCTTTCACAACATCCTCTCCTCTCAGGGCTGGAGAAAATCAGTCAGTACGGATGTTTTAGTTGTGTTTAACATGTCTTTCACAACATCTCTCCTCTCAGGGCTGGAGAAAATCAGTCATACGATGTTTTAGTTGTGTTTAACATGTCTTTCACAACATCCTCTCCTCTCAGGGCTGGAGAAAATCAGTCAGCACTTTTAGTTGTGTTTAACATGTCTTTCACAACATCCTCTCCTCTCAGGGCTGGAGAAAATCAGTCCCGGATGTTTTAGTTGTGTTTAACATGTCTTTTCTTCAGGGCTGGAGAAAATCAGTCAGTACGGATGTTTTTATGTCTTTCACTCCTCTCCTCTCAGGGCTGGAGAAAATCAGTCAGTACGGATGTTTTAGTTGTGTTTAACATGTCTTTCACAACATCCTCTCCTCTCAGGGCTGGAGAAAATCAGTCAGTACGGATGTTTTAGTTGTGTTTAACATGTCTTTCATCCTCTCTCTCAGGGCTGGAGAAAATCAGTCAGTACGGATGTTTTAGATCCCCATGTATTTAACATGTCTTTCATCTTACTTTCTCAGGGCTGGAGAAAATATCTTAGTACGGATGTTTTAGACAAGATCCCCATTAACATGTCTTTCACAACATCCTCTCCTCTCAGGGCTGGAGATCCCCAAACACTATTTCTAGTAGGGATACTTTTCTTACTTTAGACAAGATCCCCATAGACACTATTTCTTATAGGGCACTACTTTATCTTACTTTAGACAAGATCTGGAGAAAATCAGTAGACACTGTTTTATTTCTTAACATGGGCATCTACTTTATCTTAAAGGCAGTCCCCAGTACACTATTTCTTATAGGGCACTACTTTATCTTACTGACAAGATCCCCATAGACACTATTTCTAATAGGGCACTACTTTATCTTACTTTAGTTCATCCGCCATAGACACTATTTCTTATGACTACTTTTCTTACTTTAGACAAGATCCCCATAGACACTATTTCAAACACACTTTATCTTACTTTAGACAGTCCCCATAGACACTATTTCCACTACTTTATCTTACTTTAAATGATCCCCATCACTATTTATAATAGGGCACTACTTTATCTTACTTTAGACAAGATCCCCAGAGACACTATTTATAATAGGGCACTACTTTATCTTACTTTAGACAAGATCCCCAGAGACACTATTTCTTATAGGGCACTACTTTATCTTACTTTAGACAAGATCCCCATAGACACTATTTCTAATAGGGCACTACTTTATCTTACTTTAGACAAGATCCTCATAGACACTATTTCTTATAGGGCACTACTTTTAGACAAGATCCCCATAGACACTATTTCTAATAGGGCACTACTTTATCTTACTTTAGACAAGATCCCCATAGACACTATTTCTTATAGGGCACTACTTTATCTTACTTTAGACGAGATCCCCATAGACGCTATTTCTTATAGGGCACTACTTTATCTTACTTTAGACAAGATCCCCATAGACACTATTTCTAATAGGGCACTACTTTATCTTACTTTAGACAAGATCCCCATAGACACTGGACAAAAGTAGTGCCCTAAGAAATAGGATGTCTTTGGGATGCAACCCTACCCTCTTCCTGCTCTACTACCATGTCTCTATTCTCCTCTTCCTCCTCTACTACCATGTCTCTATTCTCCTCTTCCTCCTCTACTACCATGTCTCTATTCCCCTCTTCCTCCTCTACTACCATGTCTCTATTCTCCTCTTCCTCCTCTACTATCATGTCTCTATTCTCCTCTTCCTCCGCTACTACCATGTCTCTATTCTCCCCTTCCTCCTCTACTACCATGTCTCTATTCCCCTCTTCCTCCTCTACTACCATGTCTCTATTCTCCTCTTCCTCCTCTACTATCATGTCTCTATTCTCCTCTTCCTCCTCTACTACCATGTCTCTATTCTCCCCTTCCTCCTCTACTACCATGTCTCTATTCTCCTCTTCCTCCTCTACTACCATGTCTCTATTCTCCCCTTCCTCCTCTACTACCATGTCTCTATTCCCCTCTTCCTCCTCCACTACCATGTCTCTATTCTCCTCTTCCTCCTCTACTACCATGTCTCTATTCTCCTCTTCCTCCTCTACTACCATGTCTCTATTCTCCTCTTCCTCCTCTACTACCATGTCTCTATTCTCCTCTTCCTCCTCTACTACCATGTCTCTATTCTCCCCTTCCTCCTCTACTACCATGTCTCTATTCTCCTCTTCCTCCTCTACTACCATGTCTCTATTCCCCTCTTCCTCCTCCACTACCATGTCTCTATTCTCCTCCTCCTCCTCTACTACCATGTCTCTATTCTCCTCTTCCTCCTCTACTACCATGTCTCTATTCTCCCCTTCCTCCTCTACTACCATGTCTCTATTCTCCTCTTCCTCCTCTACTACCATGTCTCTATTCTCCTCTTCCTCCTCTACTACCATGTCTCTATTCCCCTCTTCCTCCTCTTCTACCATGTCTCTATTCTACTCTTCCTCCTCTACTACCATGTCTCTATTCTCCTCTTCCTCCTCTACTACCATGTCTCTATTCTCCTCTTCCTCCTCTACTACCATGTCTCTCTCTGTCTCTATTCTCCTCTTCCTCCTCTACTACCATGTCTCTATTCTCCTCTTCCTCCTCTACTACCATGTCTCTATTCTCCTCCTCCTCCTCTACTACCATGTCTCTATTCTCCTCTTCCTCCTCTATTACCATGTCTCTATTCTCCTCTTCCTCCTCTACTACCATGTCTCTATTCTCCTCTTCCTCCTCCACTACCATGTCTCTATTCTCCTCTTCCTCCTCTACTACCATTTCTCTATTCTCCTCTTCCTCCTCCACTACCATGTCTCTCTCTGTCTCTATTCTCCTCTTCCTCCTCTACTACCATGTCTCTATTCTCCTCTTCCTCCTCTATTACCATGTCTCTATTCTCCTCTTCCTCCTCTACTACCATGTCTCTCTCTGTCTCTATTCTCCTCTTCCTCCTCTACTACCATGTCTCTATTCTCCTCTTCCTCCTCTACTACCATGTCTCTCTCTGTCTCTATTCTCCTCTTCCTCCTCTACTACCATGTCTCTATTCTCCTCTTCCTCCTCTACTACCATGTCTCTATTCTCCTCTTCCTCCTCTACTACCATGTCTCTATTCTCCCCTTCCTCCTCTACTACCATGTCTCTCTCTGTCTCTATTCTCCTCTTCCTCCTCTACTACCATGTCTCTCTCTGTCTCTATTCTCCTCTTCCTCCTCTACTACCATGTCTCTATTCTCCTCTTCCTCCTCTACTACCATGTCTCTATTCTCCTCTTCCTCCTCCACTACCATGTCTCTATTCTCCTCTTCCTCCTCTACTACCATGTCTCTATTCTCCTCTTCCTCCTCCACTACCATGTCTCTATTCCCCTCTTCCTCCTCTACTACCATGTCTCTCTCTGTCTCTATTCTCCTCTTCCTCCTCTACTACCATGTCTCTATTCTCCTCTTCCTCCTCTACTACCATGTCTCTATTCTCCTCTTCCTCCTCTACTATCATGTCTCTATTCTCCTCTTCCTCCTCTACTATCATGTCTCTATTCTCCTCTTCCTCCTCTACTACCATGTCTCTATTCTCCTCTTCCTCCTCTACTACCATGTCTCTATTCTCCTCTTCCTCCTCTACTACCATGTCTCTATTCTCCTCTTCCTCCTCTACTACCATGTCTCTATTCTCCCCTTCCTCCTCTACTACCATGTCTCTATTCTCCTCTTCCTCCTCCACTACCATGTCTCTATTCTCCTCTTCCTCCTCTACTATCATGTCTCTATTTTCCTCTTCCTCCTCCACTACCATGTCTCTATTTTCCTCTTCCTCCTCTATTACCATGTCTCTATTCTCCTCTTCCTCCTCTACTACCATGTCTCTCTCTGTCTCTATTCTCCTCTTCCTCCTCTACTACCATGTCTCTATTCTCCTCTTCCTCCTCTATATCATGTCTCTATTCTCCTCTTCCTCCTCTACTACCTTGTCCTCTATTACTGTCTCTATTCTCCTCTTCCTCCTCTACTACCATGTCTCTATTGTCTCCTCCTTTCCTCCTCTACTACCATATCTCTATTCTCCTCTTCCTCCTCTACTACCATGTCTCTATTCTCCTCTTCCTCCTCTACTACCATGTCTCTATTCTCCTCTTCCTCCTCTACTACCATGTCTCTATTCTCCCCTTCCTCCTCTACTACCATGTCTCTATTCTCCTCTTCCTCCTCCACTATCATGTCTCTATTCTCCTCTTCCTCCTCTACTATCATGTCTCTATTTTCCTCTTCCTCCTCTACTACCATGTCTCTATTCTCCTCTTCCTCCTCTACTATCATGTCTCTATTCTCCTCTTCCTCCTCTACTATCATGTCTCTATTCTCCTCTTCCTCCTCTACTACCATGTCTCTATTCTCCTCTTCCTCCTCTACTACCATGTCTCTATTCTCCTCTTCCTCCTCTACTACCATGTCTCTATTCTCCTCTTCCTCCTCTACTACCATGTCTCTATTCTCCTCTTCCTCCTCTACTACCATGTCTCTATTCTCCTCTTCCTCCTCTACTACCATGTCTCTATTCTCCTCTTCCTCCTCTACTACCATGTCTCTATTCTCCTCTTCCTCCTCTACTACCATGTCTCTATTCTCCCCTTCCTCCTCTACTACCATGTCTCTATTCTCCTCTTCCTCCTCCACTATCATGTCTCTATTCTCCTCTTCCTCCTCTACTACCATGTCTCTATTCTCCTCCTCCTCCTCTACTACCATGTCTCTATTCTCCCCTTCCTCCTCTACTACCATGTCTCTATTCTCCTCTTCCTCCTCTACTACCATGTCTCTATTCTCCTCTTCCTCCTCTACTACCATGTCTCTATTCTCCTCTTCCTCCTCTACTACCATGTCTCTCTCTGTCTCTATTCCCTGAGGCAGGGCTGGACTCTTGTATTCAGAGCGATTGTTTTAAATATTTACAGAGTGGTGAGGCCAAGGTGTATAAACAGTTGTAACATATTGAGCATCATACAAACCTGCTGTGCAGTCATCCACTGGCAATTTGATGGGGATGATACTGGACTGCTTGACTGGCAGCCTTCAAACTCTAAAAGAACAAAATGTCTAGTTCCACTGTGCCACCGTCCCAAATGACAACCTATTACTAAAGTGGTGCCAACAGGGCCCACAGGTGTCAACAGGGCCCACAGCTGCCAACAGGGCCCACAGGTGTCAACAGGGCCCACAGGTACCAACAGGGCCCACAGGTGTCAACAGGGCCCACAGCTGCCAACAGGGCCCACAGGTGTCAACAGGGCCCACAGGTGTCAACAGGGCCCACAGGTACCAACAGGGCCCACAGGTGTCAACAGGGTCCACAGGTGCCAACAGGGCCCACAGCTGCCAACAGGGCCCACAGGTGCCAACAGGGCCCACAGGTGCCAACAGGGCCCACAGGTACCAACAGGGCCCACAGGTGCCAACAGGGCCCACAGGTGCCAACAGGGCCCACAGGTACCAACAGGGCCCACAGCTGCCAACAGGGCCCACAGGTGCCAACAGGGCCCACAGGTGTCAACAGGGCCCACAGGTGTCAACAGGGCCCACAGGTGCCAACAGGGCCCACAGTCACCAACAGGGCCCACAGGTGTCAACAGGGCCCACAGCTGCCAACAGGGTCCACAGGTGCCAACAGGGCCCACAGGTGCCAACAGGGCCCACAGGTGTCAACAGGGCCCACAGGTGCCAACAGGGCCCACAGGTACCAACAGGGCCCACAGGTACCAACAGGGCCCACAGCTGCCAACAGGGCCCACAGGTGCCAACAGGGCCCACAGGTGTCAACAGGGCCCACAGGTGTCAACAGGGCCCACAGGTGCCAACAGGGCCCACAGGCACCAACAGGGCCCACAGGTGTCAACAGGGCCCACAGCTGCCAACAGGGTCCACAGGTGCCAACAGGGCCCACAGGTGCCAACAGGGCCCACAGGTGTCAACAGGGCCCACAGGTGCCAACAGGGCCCACAGGTACCAACAGGGCCCACAGGTACCAACAGGGCCCACAGCTGCCAACAGGGCCCACAGGTGTCAACAGGGCCCACAGGTGTCAACAGGGTCCACAGGTACCAACAGGGCCCACAGGTGTCAACTGGGCCCACAGGTGCCAACAGGGCCCACAGGTGTCAACAGGGCCCACAGGTACCAACAGGGCCCACAGGTGTCAACAGGGCCCACAGGTGCCAACAGGGCCCACTTTAGTGCACTAAATAAGGAATATTGTGCCATTTGGAACTCGGATACTAACTATGCCTGGCGCAACTTAAAAGCATTTTTTTTTGTTTCATATAAATTCTACATAACCTGATTAGAACAAGCTTTGCCAGCCAGGCAGTTAGGAAGGACATGTGAACAGGTCATGGAGGAGAGTGGCGAGATCAGGAAGGGGTCAATCAGGCAGATGGTTTTAAGAGATGACAAGGGACCTAATGCAATTCTAATGGATTATCACTCAATAAACTGATATTAACCTCAGAATGTCTTCTCAGCGTCCTCTTTCCTAGAGGATTATCACAAACTGTCGGATCACATTAGCTTTTAGTTACAAGGATTTTAGTACTGTTTCTGATTGGATTGGATTTGATTTGACTTCTTTTTTTTTTTTACAAAAAAAAACACAAATCATTCATACAAGTCGATATACTGTGTGAAAATATCATCAAAGGATAAAAACAAAATGTTGGTCCTGAATATCTCAGCCTGTAGAGCGTGGCGCTTGACAACGCCAGGATCGTGGGTCAGATTCCCAGGAACCACCCATAGGTTAAATGTGTACACGCATGACTGTGTATATATTATCATTGTTACACAATACCACTGATGAGTCATCGATACATAAGTTCAAACAGGCGCCATTAATACAGGTAACGAGTGGAGGACAGAGGAGCCTCTTAAAGAAGAAGTTACAGGTCTGTGAGAGCCAGAAAATCTTGCTTGTTTGTAGGTGATCAAATACTTATTTTCCACCATCATTTGCAAATAAATTCATTTAAAAAAAAATCTAATTTTGTCTGTCATAGTTGAAGTGTACCTACGATGAAAATTGCAGGCCTCTCTCATCTTTTTAAGTGGGAGAACTTTCACAATTGGTGGCTGACTAAATACTTTTTTTGCCCCACTGTATATATATATATATTATCATTGTTACATTTCAGGCCCATTTCCATGTTGATTCCATATTATCTGAATCAAATCAAATGTATTTATATAGCCCTTCGTACATCAGCTGATATCTCAAAGTGCTGTACAGAAACCCAGCCTAAACCCCAAAAAGCAAGCAATGCAGGTGTAGAAGCACGGTGGCTAGGAAAAACTCCCTAGAAAGGCCAAACCCTAGGAAGAAACCTAGAGAGGAACCAGGCCATGGGGGATGGCCAGTCCTCTTCTGGCTGTGCCGGGTGGAGATTATAAACCTAGAGAGGAACCAGGCTATGAGGGATGGCCAGTCCTCTTCTGGCTGTGCCGGGTGGAGATTATAAACCTAGAGAGGAACCAGGCTATGAGGGATGGCCAGTCCTCTTCTGGCTGTGCCGGGTGGAGATTAGAAACCTAGAGAGGAACCAGGCTATGGGGGGTGGCCAGTCCTCTTCTGGCTGTGCCGGGTGGAGATTAGAAACCTAGAGAGGAACCAGGCTATGTGGGTTGGCCAGTCCTCTTCTGGCTGTGCCGGGTGGAGATTATAACAACATGGCCAAGATGTTCAACTGTTCATAAATGACCAGCAGGGTCCAATAATAATAATCACAGTGGTTGTAGAGGGTGCAACAAGTCAGCACCTACATGTCAGTTGGCTTTTCATAGCCGATCATTGTATCTGAAGCATTCCACTTTGTCGTACATTTTCTTTCCAGAGAGCCAAGTCCCGAATCAACCGAGTTCCCTCCACGTTCGACCCCTGCCCAACAGCATCATCATGAGCTGGACTCCTCCCCTCAACCCCAACATCCTAGTACGGGGCTACATCATTGGCTACGGAGTAGGAAGTCCCTACGCCGAGACGGTCAGGGTGGACAGTAAGCAGCGATACTACGCCATAGAAAACCTGGGTGAGTTCTCTAGTGGTAGTACTGTATACTGAACATGGTCTGGTTAGTGGTAGTACTGTATACTGAACATGGTACCAGTCTGGTTAGGGGTAGTACTGTATACTGAACATGGTACCAGTCTGGTTAGTGGTAGTACTGTATACTGAACATGGTCTGGTTAGTGGTAGTACTGTATACTGAACATGGTACCAGTCTGGTTAGTGGTAGTACTGCATACTGAACATGGTACCAGTCTGGTTAGTGGTAGTACTGTATACTGAACATGGTACCAGTCTGGTTAGTGGTAGTACTGCATACTGAACATGGTCTGGTTAGGGGTAGTACTGTATACTGAACATGGTACCAGTCTGGTTAGGGGTAGTACTGTATACTGAACATGGTACCAGTCTGGTTAGGGGTAGTACTGCATACTGAGCAGGGTACCAGTCTGGTTTGGGGTAGTACTGCATACTGAACATGGTACCAGTCTGGTTAGGGGTAGTACTGTATACTGAACATGGTCTGGTTAGGGGTAGTACTGTATACTGAGCAGGGTACCAGTCTGGTTAGGGGTAGTACTGTATACTGAACATGGTCTGGTTAGGGGTAGTACTGCATACTGAACATGGTACCAGTCTGGTTTGGGGTAGTACTGCATACTGAACATGGTACCAGTCTGGTTAGGGGTAGTACTGTATACTGAACATGGTCTGGTTAGGGGTAGTACTGTATACTGAGCAGGGTACCAGTCTGGTTAGGGGTAGTACTGTATACTGAACATGGTCTGGTTAGGGGTAGTACTGCATACTGAACATGGTACCAGTCTGGTTTGGGGTAGTACTGCAGACTCCGGTAAACACTTACCACTTGGTGGCGACTTGGTTACGAATCCCTCCTCGGCCCCTACTCTCTGTCTCCCTTTGTACCTGTGTCCCTCTATAAACAGTTGAAGTCAAAAGTTTACATACACCTTAGCCAAATACATTCAAACTCAGTTTTCACAATTCCTGACATTTAATCCTAGTAAAAAAATGTTTAGGTCAGTTAGGATCACCACTTTATTTTAGGAATGTGAAATGTCAGAATAATAGTAGAGAGAATTATTTATTTCAGCTTTTATTTCTTTCATCACATTCCCAGTGGGTCAGAAGTTTACATACACTAAATTAGTATTTGGTAGCATTGCCTTTAAATAGTTAATAATTTTCAGTTCTGCCAACACATTTTCTATAGGATTGAGGTCAGGGCTTTGTGATGGCCACTCCAATACCTTGACTTTGTTGTCCTTAAGCCATTTTGCCACAACTTTGGAAGTATGTTTGGGGTCATTGTCCATTTGAAAGACCCATTTATGACCAAGCTTTAACTTCCTGACTGATGTCTTGAGATGTTGCTTCAATATATCCACGTAATTTTCCTCCCTCATGATGCCATCTATTTTGTTAAGTGCACCAGTCCCTCCGCAGCAAAGCACCCCCACAACATGATGCTGCCACCCCCGTGCTTCACAGTTGGGATGGTGTTCTTCGGCTTGCAAGCCTCCCCCTTTTTCCTCCAAACATGACGATGGTCATTATGGCCAAACAGTTCTATTTATGTTTCATCAGACCAGAGGACATTTCATCAACGTTCTTTGTCCCCATTTGCAGTTGCAAACCGTAGTCTGTCTTTTTTATGGAGGTGTTGAAGCAGTGGCTTCTTCCTTGCTGAGCGGCCTTTCAGGTTATGTCGATATAGAACTCGTTTTACTGTTGATATAGATACTTTTGTACCTGTTTCCTCCAGCATCTTCACAAGGTCCTTTGCTGTTGTTCTGGGATTGATTTGCACTTTTCGCACCAAAGTACGTTCATCTCTAGGAGACAGAACACGTCTCCTTCCTGAGGGGTATGACGGCTGCGTGGTCCCATGGTGTTTATACTTGCGTACTATTGTTTATACAGATGAACGTGGTACATTCAGTTGTTTGGAAATTGCTCCCAAGGAGACTTGTGGAGGTCTACATGTTTTATGAGGTCTTGGCTGATTTATTTTGATTTTCCCATGATGTCAAGCAAAGAGGCACTGAGTTTGAAGGTAGACCTTGAAATACATCCACAGGTAAACCTCCAATTGACTCAAATGATGTCAATTAGCCTATCAGAATCTTCTAAAGCCATGACGTTTTAGCAGTGCGTTGTAGCTGTGGGTTGTAGCTGTGGGTTGTAGCTGTGGGTTTTAGCAGTGGGTTGTATCTGTGGGTTGTAGCAGTGGGTTGTAGCTGTGGGTTTTAGCAGTGGGTTTTAGCAGTGGGTTTTAGCAGTGGGTTGTAGCAGTAGGTTGTATCTGTGGGTTGTAGCTGTGGGTTGTAGCAGTGAGTTGTGCCATTGAGTTGTAGCATTGAGTTGTAGCTGTGGGTTGTAGCTGTGGGTTGTAGCAGTGGGTTTTATCTGTGGGTTGTAGCTGTGGGTTGTAGCAGTGGGTTGTAGCTGTGGGTTGTAGCTGTGGGTTGTAGCAGTGGGTTTTATCTGTGGGTTGTAGCTGTGGGTTCTAGCAGTGGGTTGTAGCAGTGGGTTGTAGCAGTGGGTTGTAGCTGTGGGTTGTAGCAGTGGGTTGTAGCTGTGGGTTGTAGCTGTGGGTTGTAGCATTGGGTTGTAGCTGTGGGTTGTAGCTGTGGGTTGTAGCAGTGGGTTGTAGCAGTGGGTTGTAGCAGTGGGTTGTAGCAGTGGGTTGTAGCTGTGGGTTGTAGCTGTGGGTTGTAGCTGTGGTTGTAGCAGTGGGTTGTAGCTGTGGGTTGTAGCTGTGGGTTTTAGCTGTGGGTTGTAGCTGTGGGTTGTAGCTGTGGTTGTAGCAGTGGGTTGTAGCTGTGGGTTGTAGCTGTGGGTTGTAGCAGTGGGTTGTAGCAGTGGGTTGTAGCTGTGGGTTGTAGCTGTGGGTTGTAGCAGTGGGTTGTAGCAGTGGGTTGTAGCTGTGGGTTGTAGCTGTGGGTTGTAGCAGTGGGTTGTAGCTGTGGGTTTTAGCTGTGGGTTGTAGCAGTGGGTTGTAGCTGTGGGTTGTAGCAGTGGGTTGTAGCAGTGGGTTGTAGCTGTGGGTTGTAGCTGTGGGTTGTAGCTGTGGGTTGTAGCTGGGTTGTAGCAGTGGGTTGTAGCTGTGGGTTGTAGCTGTGGGTTGTAGCTGTGGGTTGTAGCTGTGGGTTGTAGCAGTGGGTTGTAGCTGTGGGTTGTAGCTGTGGGTTGTAGCTGTGGGTTGTAGCAGTGGGTTGTAGCAGTGGGTTGTAGCTGTGGGTTGTAGCTGTGGGTTGTAGCAGTGGGTTGTAGCAGTGGGTTGTAGCTGTGGGTTGTAGCTGTGGGTTGTAGCAGTGGGTTGTAGCAGTGGGTTGTAGCTGTGGGTTTTAGCTGTGGGTTGTAGCAGTGGGTTGTAGCTGTGGGTTGTAGCAGTGGGTTGTAGCAGTGGGTTGTAGCTGTGGGTTGTAGCTGTGGGTTGTAGCTGTGGGTTTTAGCAGTGGGGTTTAGCTGTGGGTTGTAGCAGTGGGTTGTAGCAGTGGGTTGTAGCATTGGGTTGTAGCTGTGGGTTGTAGCAGTGGGTTGTAGCAGTGGGTTGTAGCTGTGGGTTGTAGCTGTGGGTTGTAGCAGTGGGTTGTAGCTGTGGGTTGTAGCTGTGGGTTGTAGCAGTGGGTTGTAGCAGTGGGTTGTAGCAGTGGGTTGTAGCTGTGGGTTGTAGCTGTGGGTTGTAGCTGTGCTACTGTTCGTGCTCTATGCCTAATGAATACATTCTGGAAGGGTAATCCATCTGCAAATGTTGCATATTTATTATTAATGATGATGTTAGTGCTTGAATCTTTTTAGGGAGACTGGCTCGGATGAGATTGTCATGGTCGAGCCGTCTGACCTCTCTCTGTTGTCCTGTGGCAGGTCCTCTATGGGTGATGTATGGAGGACACTGTCAGAACGATACCAGACAGTCCACATCCAGGACTTAATAACCCCAGCTGTTGAAGACAGGTTGTCTGTTAAAAACTTCTTAGGGCTGAAATTCCGTTAACGGGAGCGATATGACATCAGCCAGTGAAAGTGCAGGGCGCCAAATTCAAAACAACAGAAATCTGATAATTAACATTCCTCAAACATACATGTATCTTATAACCGTTTTAAAGGTAATCTCGTTGTTAATCCCACCACAGTGTCCGATTTCAAATAGGTTTTACAGCGAATGCACCACAAACGATTATGTTAGGTCACCACCAAGCCACAGAAAAACACAGACATTTTTCCAGCAAAAGATTGTCCAGCCAGAGTCACAAAACCCACAAATAGAGATAAAATTAATCACTAACCCTTGATCATCTTCATCAGATGTCACGCCCTGGTCGAAGTATTTTGTGTTTATCTTCATGTATTGGGTCAGGCCAGGATGTGACATGGGGTTTTTGTATTGTGGTGTGTTTTGTCTTGGGGTTTTGGTGTTGGTATTGGGATTGTAGCTTAGTGGGCTATCTAGCAAAGTCTATGGCTGTCTGGAGTGGTTCTCAATCAGAGGCAGGTGTTTATCGTTGTCTCTGATTGGGAACCATATTTAGGCAGCCATATTCTTTGAGTTTGTCGTGGGTGATTTTCCTGAGTGTCTTTGTTCCTGTCGATGTGTTGGTTGACACAAGTATAGGCTGTTTTCGTTTCGTTATTTACGTTCTTTGTTTTTGTAGTGTTTGTGTTAATTCGTGTTTACGTTGTTCATTAAATATGAAATCGCTGCATTTTGGTCCGACTCTCCTTCACACCTAGAAAACCGTTACATCAGATGACACTCATAGGACTTCATGTTACACAATATATTATATATATATATATGTATGTTTGATACATTTCCTATTTATCAAAATCTGAGTTTACATTGGCGCGTTACATTCACTAGTTCCAAAAACATCCAGTGATTTTGCATAGCCACATCATTCAACAGAAATACTCATCATACATGTAGATGAAAATACGAGTTCTACACATGGAATTATAGATATACCTCTCCTTAATGCAACCGCTGTGTCAGATTTTTTAAAATACTTTACAGAAAAAGAAACCCATGCAATAATCTGAGACGGCGCTCAGAAGTAAACGTCACAATAGCCGCAATGATGGCATCAACATAAACAAGAAATTACATGATAAATATTTCCTTGCCTTTGATCTACATCAGAAAGCACTCCAGGAATCACAGGTCCACAATAAATGTTTGTTTTGTTCGATAATGTACGTTATTCATGTCCAAATACCTTCTTTTGTTGGCGCGTTAGGTATACATATCCAAACGCTCATTCTGGTCAGCGTTATATTGGACAAAAACTTCAAAAAGTTAAATTACAGGTCGAAGAAACATTTCAAACTAAGTACAGAATCAATCATTAGGATGTTTTTAACATATAGCTTCAATAAAGTTCCAACCGGAGTGCTCCTTCTTGTCTACGTGAGCAATGGAACGCAAGTGACTAACGTGAGGAAAAAGCGTGATCAGAAATGGCTGACTGCCAGACACCTGATGGATTCTGCTATCATTCACTCCCACAACACCATAGAAGTCTCGTTAAAATGTCTATTGATGGGTGACATCTAGTGGAACCCCTCGGCAGTGCAACATCATTAATATCTCAAGGGGATTTAATTAGGGACTCTGTTGAATACATACAAAGCTCAGATTTCTCACTTCCTGTTTTGATTTCTCCTCAGGATTTTGCCTGCCGTATGAGTTATCCAATAATAATAATACTATGCATATATTAGCAACTGAGACTGAGGAGCAGGCCTTTTACTTTGGGCAACTTATTCATCCAAGCTACTCAATAAGCCCCCCAGCCATAAGAGGTTTCAACTCCCAGGTCAACAGCTGTTGAAGACAGGTTGTCTGTCAACTCCCAGGTCACCAGCTGTTGAAGACAGGTTGTCTGTCAACTCCCAGGTCAACAGCTGTTGAAGACAGGTTGTCTGTCAACTCCCAGGTCAACAGCTGTTGAAGACAGGTTGTCTGTCAACTCCCAGGTCAACAGCTGTTGAAGACAACAGTTACACCATAGCTGGAAGATGACAAACATCTCCATGGGACTACTGTTGATGACAAACATCTCCATGACTACTGTTGATGACAAACATCTCCATGACTACTGTTGATGACAAACATCTCCATGACTACTGTTGATGACAAACATCTCCATGACTACTGTTGATGACAAACATCTCCATGACTACTGTTGATGACAAACATCTCCATGGGACTACTGTTGATGACAAACATCTCCATGACTACTGTTGATGACAAACATCTCCATGACTACTGTTGATGACAAACATCTCCATGACTACTGTTGATGACAAACATCTCCATGACTACTGTTGATGACAAACATCTCCATGGGACTACTGTTGATGACAAACATCTCCATGACTACTGTTGATGACAAACATCTCCATGACTACTGTTGATGACAAACATCTCCATGGGACTACTGTTGATGACAAACATCTCCATGGGACTACTGTTGATGACAAACATCTCCATGACTACTGTTGATGACAAACATCTCCATGGGACTACTGTTGATGACAAACATCTCCATGACTACTGTCAAACATCTCCAGACTACTGTTGATGACAAACATCTCCATGACTAGGATGACAAACATCTCCATGACTACTGTCAAACATCTCCATGGGACTACTGTTGACAAACATCTCCATGACTACTGTTGATGACAAACATCTCCATGGGACTACTGTTGATGACAAACATCTCCATGACTACTGTTGATGACAAACATCTCCATGGGACTACTGTTGATGACAAACATCTCCATGACTACTGTTGATGACAAACATCTCCATGGGACTACTGTTGATGACAAACATCTCCATGACTACTGTTGATGACAAACATCTCCATGGGACTACTGTTGATGACAAACATCTCCATGGGACTACTGACAAACATCTCCATGACTACTGTTGATGACAAACATCTCCATGGGACTACTGTTGATGACAAACATCTCCATGACTACTGTTGATTACAAACATCTCCATGACTACTGTTGATGACAAACATCTCCATGGGACTACTGTTGATGACAAACATCTCCATGACTACTGTTGATGACAAACATCTCCAACTACTGTTGATGACAAACATCTCCATGGGACTACTGTTGATGACAAACATCTCCATGACTACTGTTGATGACAAACATCTCCATGACTACTGTTGATGACAAACATCTCCATGACTACTGTTGATGACAAACATCTCCATGGGACTACTGTTGATGACAAACATCTCCATGACTACTGTTGATGACAAACATCTCCATGACTACTGTTGATGACAAACATCTCCATGACTACTGTTGATGACAAACTGTAAGCCTTCAGTCAATGTTGACCTTCTCAGAGTTGGACCTGATAGGAACAGAAGGAGACGAGTATAGTAATCAGTATTTGCTATTCTGAGTGTAATAGGATTCATCTACAAGATATGTTTAGAGAATTATGCTGTTTTCTTCACATAAATGTGAATTATTTCCATTAATGCTAAGAGTTTTATCAACATAATCTATTATTATTTCAGAGTTATCTTTAGGCCAATGTTAATTTGATTTCTTCTTTAAATATACCGACTGTCAGTGTGGAAAAAAATTCCATTGATTTTCAAAGACGAGTTTTAAATCTGTCAAATTAAATTCCACGTGTGTTGGCATGTCTTCCGTGTACTCTAATAGCACTCATTCTGTTTTTAAAACTGCATTTAATTCTAATCAATTATTTAACGGGAGCGTAATTAAAGAAAACACTTGAAGTTTAAATTAAAATGTAGAGAAGAAAAAAAGCCTCGACCAATTTGCATGAGAAAGGATGCAATAACACAGGGAATGTGCATCCTTCAAGCTCCGTAATGAATAGACATTATGCTGTTGAAGACTACACATGTACACGGCCTACGGGACGTCATTCATACGTGTTCTGTCATTTCTGCGGGGAAAACATGTCAAGCGCAGAGTGTGTGTTAACTGATGTGTTGGTTCAGCAATCCATGTTCCTGTCGAGCTAACACAAACACACACGCACACACACACACACACACACACTCCTGCACACACACTCCTGCACACACACACACACACACACTCCTGCACACACACACACACGCACGCACATGCACAAACACACTCCTGCACACGCAGACACACACTCCTGCACACACACACTCACACACACACACACACACTCTTGCACACACACACACACACACACACACACACTTGCACACACACACGCACACACAAACACACACACACGCACACACCTACACACACACACACACACACACTCTTGCACACACACACTCACACACACACACACACACACACACACACACACACACACACACACACACACACACACACACACACACACACACACACACACACACACACACACACACACACACACACACACACACACACACACACACTCTTGCACACACACACACACACACACACACACACACACACACACACACACACACACACACACACACACACACACACACACACACACACACACACACACACACACACACACACACACACACACACACACACACACACACACGCAGCAGCAGACACATAATCCCAGGTCTGCTGACAGAGAGAGAAGCCTTCATACTAACAAACATACGGTGCGGTTGCTGGCTACTCTCATTGTAACAATCTATGCTCCTGTCTTTACCAAACTAATCTGCTTTGACATACGGGCCGCTGCACCATCAATATTTAAAATGGTGTCCACCAACCGCCGGTTGGTTGCCATGGTTTCAATATTGAACGTCATGTGGTGGAAAAAGAAGAGCCTTACATCAGGAAGTAGGTGCTTCAGTTCCCATGGAGATGGAATTTAGACCCTGGCAGACAGGGGGAACCTCTGGATGGAATATGGACAGATGGGTTGGTTGGTCAGTCTGTCAATACTAATCAATTACACTCCCCTGTTTTCACAGCTCTCTCTCTCTCTCTCTCTCTCACTCCCCTGATTTCACAGCTCTCTCTCTCTCTCTCTCTCTCTCTCTCTCTCTCTCTCTCTCTCTCTCTCTCCCCTGCTTTCACAGCTCTCTCTCTCTCTCTCTCTCTCTCTCTCTCTCTCTCTCTCTCTCTCCCGAGCACCAGACTCGCTGGTGCTCCCATCCTTACTGACAGAGTTATAGAGTTGTCTAGGGGTGATGGTATGGTATCTACGACCACCAACTAGTGAACCCGGGGCGGGCACCGTAGCCTAGTGGAACTGAAAGGTTGCAAATTCGAATCCCTGAGCCGACAAGGTACAATCTGTCGTTTTTGCCCCTGAACAAGGTGGTTAACCCACTGTTCCCCAGTAGGCCGTCATTGAAAATAAGAATTTGTTCTTAACTGACTAACCTCGTTAAATAAAGGTAAAATCAAAAACATTTTAAAAACAACCCACAATCGTATTTCCCCGTAAGGTTTACATATAATAGCATGGGAGGATGTAGATATCCCACTGAGTTGATGCTACTCTGTCTGTCTGTCTGTGTGTCTATTGTTTAAACAGTGCATTATGGGAACGTTGATGTGTTTACGTGTGTTTAAATATACACGTGTGTTATATTGAGGTAGAATGCTGCATGGGGCAATGTGTTGATGTGTTCTAGTGTGGAAAAATGTGTGTGTGTGTTGATGCTGTGTGTGTGTGTGTGTGTGTGTGTGTGCATTCATGACTGACTCCTACTCAACAAAGAGAACCCTGACTCCATTCGGGGAGGATTGATGGGACTAGAATATCAAGAAGAGATAGTGGTAGTTAGGGACTGAGAATAATGCTGTTCTCTCTAGCTGTTCTCCAGCTGTTCTCCAGCTGTTCTCTAGCTGTTCTCTCCATATGTTCTCTCAAGCTGTTCTCCAGCTGTACTCCAGCTGTTCTCTAGCTGTTCTCTCCATCTGTTCTCTCAAGCTCTTCTCCAGCTGTACTCCAGCTGTTCTCTCTAGCTGTTCTCTCTAGCTGTTCTCTCAAGCTGTTCTCTCTAGCTGTTCTCTCTAGCTGTTCTCTCTAGCTGTTCTCTCTAGCTGTTCTCTCAAGCTGTTCTCTCTAGCTGTTCCCTCTAGCTGTTCTCTCTAGCTGTTCTCTAGCTGTTCTCTCCAGCTGTTCTCTATCTGTTCTCTAGCTGTTCTCTCCAGCTGTTCTCTCCAGCTGTTCTCTCTAGCTGTTCTCTAGCTGTTCTCTAGCTGTTCTCTCTAGCTGTTCTCTCTGTTCTCTCTAGCTGTTCTCTAGCTGTTCTCTAGCTGTTACCTCTAGCTGTTACCTCTAGCTGTTACCCCTAGCTGTTCTCTAGCTGTTCTCTAGCTGTTACCTCTAGCTGTTCTCTCTAGCTGTTACCTCTAGCTGTTCTCTAGCTGTTCTCTAGCTGTTCTCTAGCTGTTACCTCTAGCTGTTCTCTAGCTGTTCTCTAGCTGTTCTCTCTAGCTGTTCTCTCCAGCTGTTCTCTCTAGCTGTTCTCTAGCTGTTCTCTCTAGCTGTTCTCTCCAGCTCTTCTCTAGCGGTTCTCTGCAACTATTATCTAGCTGTTCTCTCCAACTGTTCTCTCCAACGGTTATCTATCTGTTCTCTCTAGCTGTTACCTCTAGCTGTTCTCTAGTTGTTCTCTAGCTGTTACCTCTAGCTGTTCTCTAGCTGTTCTCCAGCTGTTCTCTAGCTGTTCTCTCCAGCTGTTCTCGCTAGCTGTTCTCCACCTGTTCTCTCTAGCTGTTCTCTCTAGCTGTTCTCCAGCTGTTCTCTCTAGCTGTACTCTCTAGCTGTTCTCTAGCTGTTCTCGCTAGCTGTTCTCGCTAGCTGTTCTCTCCAGTTATTATCTAGCTGTTCTCTCCAGCTGTTCTCTCCAGCTGTTCTCTAGCTGTTACCTCTAGCTGTTCTCTAGCTGTTCTCTAGCTGTTCTCTAGCTGTTACCTCTAGCTGTTACCTCTAGCTGTTACCTCTAGCTGTTCTCTAGCTGTTCTCTAGCTGTTACCTCTAGCTGTTCTCTAGCTGTTACCTCTAGCTGTTCTCTAGCTGTTACCTCTAGCTGTTACCTCTAGCTGTTCTCTAGCTGTTCTCTAGCTGTTACCTCTAGCTGTTCTCTAGCTGTTCTCTAGCTGTTCTCTAGCTGTTCTCTAGCTGTTCTCTAGCTGTTACCTCTAGCTGTTCTCTAGCTGTTACCTCTAGCTGTTCTCTAGCTGTTCTCTAGCTGTTACCTCTAGCTGTTCTCTAGCTGTTCTCTAGCTGTTACCTCTAGCTGTTCTCTAGCTGTTCTCTAGCTGTTCTCTATCTGTTACCTCCAGCTGTTCTCTAGCTGTTACCTCTAGCTGTTCTCTAGCTGTTACCTCTAGCTGTTCTCTAGCTGTTCTATCCAACTGTTCTCTCCAGCTGTTCTCTAGCTGTTACCTCTAGCTGTTCTCTAGCTGTTCTCTAGCTGTTACCTCTAGCTGTTCTCTAGCTGTTACCTCTAGCTGTTCTCTAGCTGTTCTCTAGCTGTTCTATCCAACTGTTCTCTCCAGCTGTTCTCTAGCTGTTCTCTAGCTGTTCTCTCCAAATGTTCTCTAGCTGTTTTCTCCAACTATTCTCTAGCTGTTCTCTCCAACTGTTCTCTAGCTGTTCTCTCCAACTGTTCTCTAGCTGTTCTCTCCAACTGTTCCCTAGTTCTTTTCTCCAGCCATTCTCTCTAGCTCTTCTTTCTAGTTGTTCTGTCCAACTGTTCTCTCTAGCTGTTCTCTTCAGCAGTTCTCTCTCGCTGTTCTCTCTAGCTTTTCTCTCTAGCTGTTCTCACGAGCTGTTCTCCAGCTGTTCTCTCTAGCTTTTCTCTCCAGCTGTTCTCTCTAGCTTTTCTCTCCAGCTGTTCTCTCCAGCGGTTCTCTCTAGCTGTTCTCTCTAGCTGTTCTGATGAGCTGTTCTCCAGCTGTTCTCACTCGCTGTTCTCTCCAGCTGTTCTCACAAGCTATTCTCTCCAGCTGTTCTCTGTAGCTGTCCTCTCTAGCTTTTTTCTCCAGCTGTTCTCTCCAGCTGTTCTCTCCAGCTGTTCCCTCTAGCTGTTCTCTAGCTGTTCTCTCCAGCTGTTCTCTCCAGCTGTTCCCTCTAGCTGTTCTCTAGCTGTTCTCTCCAGCTGTTCTCTCTAGCTTTTTTCTCCGGCTATTCTCTCCAGCTGTTCTCTCCAGCTGTTCCCTCTAGCCGTTCTCTAGCTGTTCTCTCTAGCTTTTTTCTCTGGCTATTCTCTCCAGCTGTTCTCTCCAGCTGTTCCCTCTAGCTGATCTCTAGCTGTTCTCTCCAGCTGTTCTCTCTAGCTTTTTTCTCCGGCTATTCTCTCCAGCTGTTCTCTCCAGCTGTTCCCTCTAGCTGATCTCTAGCTGTTCTTTCCAGCTGTTCTCTCCAGCTGTTCCCTCTAGCTGATCTCTAGCTGTTCTTTCCAGCTGTTCTTTCCAGCTGTTCTCTCCAGCTGTTCCCTCTATAGTTTCCCTCTAGCTGTTCTCCAGCTGTTTTCTCTAGCTGTTCTCTCCAGCTGTTCTCTCAAGGACTGGCGACTGTGTGGGTTTATTTTTAGAACTGAACTGTATTATTCCATTGTGTTCCTTCATTCAACGCTCCCATGTGTTCCGAGGCTGTGCTTACAGTGTAATAATTCACACACTTCTCAGCACCTCTCAGTCTGGTTCTGGTCTATTAAGAGTGCTGTATTCATAGAATCAGAATCCGGTCGAGGGCTGTATTCATAGAAACAGAATCCGTCCGAGGGCTGTATTATATTCTGATATTATATTCTGATATTATATTATATTCTGATATTATATTCTGATATTATATTCTGATATTATATTCTGATATTATATTATATTCTGATATTATATTCTGATATTATATTCTGATATTATATTCTGATATTATATTCTGATTTTATATTATATTCTGATATTATATTCTGATATTATTATATTCTGATATAACATTACGATATTATATTCTGATTTTATATTATATTCTGATGTTATATTATATTCTGATATTATATTATATTCTGATATTATATTCTGATTGTATATTATATTCTGATATTATTATATTCTGATATAACATTACGATATTATATTTTGATATTATATTATATTCTGATGTTATATTATATTCTGATATTATTATATTCTGATATCATTATATTCTGATATTATATTCTATTCTGGTATTATATTGTGGTATTATATTATGATATAGTCTAGTCATGTAATGCTTTGTAGCCTGTGTTCCCGTTTAACTTTATTGATCTTTGAAAGCTCTTCTGTGTTAAAAGTCTTTGTAATAGTCAATTTAATGTATATAGCACTTTTCCAGTGCTCACAGCTGATTGAAGGAGTGAATAGTGGTTTCTACAGTATGTTGTCTGTGTTTGTGATGATTTAAACTCGTTTTTATAATATTGGTTGGTTCCATAGTAAACCAACTGTAATAACAGTGTAATGTATTGATTCACTGATTGATATTAATGGTATTCCTGATGTTTATCCCACAGAGCCCAGTTCCCACTATGTCATCTCCCTGAAAGCCTTCAACAATGCAGGAGAAGGGGTCCCTCTGTACGAGAGCGCTGTGACCAGATCTTTAACAGGTAAGTACGGCACTAAGTTAGCTAGCTAACACATTAAAACATATGGTGCTAAGCTAGCTGGCTAACTCATTAAAATGTATGGTGCTAAGCTAGCTGGCTAATTCATTAAAACATATGGTGCTAAGCTAGCTGGCTAACTCATTCAAATGTATGGTGCTAAGCTAGCTGGCTAACTCATTAAAACGTATGGTGCTAAGCTAGCTGGCTAACTCATTAAAATGTATGGTGCTAAGCTAGCTGGCTAACTCATTAAAACGTATGGTGCTAAGCTAGCTGGCTAACTCATTAAAACGTATGGTGCTAAGCTAGCTGGCTAACTCATTAAAACGTATGGTGCTAAGCTAGCTGGCTAACTCATTAAAACCTATGGTGCTAAGCTAGCTGGCTAACTCATTAAAATGTATGGTGCTAAGCTAGCTGGCTAACTCATTAAAACGTATGGTGCTAAGCTAGCTGGCTAACTCATTAAAACGTATGGTGCTAAGCTAGCTGGCTAACTCATTAAAACGTATGGTGCTAAGCTAGCTGGCTAACTCATTAAAACGTATGGTGCTAAGCTAGCTGGCTAACTCATTAAAATGTGTGGTGCAAAACTAGCTGGCTAACTCATTAAAACGTATGGTGCTAAGCTAGCTGGCTAACTCATTAAAACATATGATGCAAAACTAGCTGGCTAACTCATTAAAACGTATGGTGCTAAGCTAGCTGGCTAACTCATTAAAACGTATGGTGCTAAGCTAGCTGGCTAACTCATTAAAACGTTTGATGCAAAACTAGCTATTCCATGAAAAAACATCAAGGTTGAACGGCTCTCCATAACAAACTGAACATGATTTTCAGTTCACTGAAGCCTCATGTATAAACAGCCTTTAAAGGCTAGAGGACTTTGATTTCCATAAAGTACTGATTACAAGAAACCAGACAGGCAGACCAGTTACTGTAACTGTACAGGTGGTGGCACACACACACACACACACACACACACACACACACACACACACACACACACACACACACACACACACACACACACACACACACACACACACACACACACACACACACACACACAGCGTACAGCACACAGCACCCTAAACGTAACCGTAACCTTGACCCTAACCTTAACCCCTAACCCTAATTCTAATCCGAACCCTAGACCTCTAAACCTAAAATAGCCTTTGTCCTCGTGGGGACCGAACTGCTTGTCTGAATGGTTGCCTGCATAGCTGTGAGGAATTCAGCATTTAATGCTGGGTCACATCTTTACGAGCTGCATTAAAACGCCTTGTTGAAGGCTTGCCAATAAACACTGCAGCGAGGGGAAATATATTCCCATCCCTCCGTCAGCCATTTCATCTTCTGTACCTCTCAGGCACTGCAGGAGACAGAGAGAGAGAGAGAGAGAGAGAGAGAGAGAGAGAGAGAGGGGAGAGAGAGAGAGAGATAGATGGGGGAGAGAGAGAGAGAGAGAGGGGGAGAGAGGGAGAGGGAGAGAGTGGGGAGGGAGAGAGACAGGAGACAGATATAGGGGGGGAGGGAGGGAGAGAGAGAGAGAGGGAGAGAGAGAGAGAGAGAGAGAGAGAGGGAGAGGGAGGGAGAGGGAGGGAGGGAGGAGGGAGAGAGAGAGAGAGAGGGAGAGAGAGAGAGAGAGGAGGGAGAGAGAGAGAGAGAGAGAGAGAGAGAGAGAGAGAGAGAGAGAGAGAGAGAGAGAGAGAGAGGGGGAGAGGAAGAGAGATAGATGGGGGGAGAGAGTGAGAGAGGGGAGAGAGGGGAGAGGGAGAGAGTGGGGAGGGAGGGAGAGAGACAGGAGACAGATATAGGGGGAGGGAGGGAGGGAGGGAGGGAGGAGGGAGGGAGGGGGGGAGAGGGAGGGAGAGAGAGAGAGAGAGGGAGAGAGAGAGAGAGAGAGAGAGAGAGAGGGGAGGGAGAGAGAGGGGGGAGGGAGAGGGAGGGAGGAGAGAGAGAGAGAGAGAGAGAGAGAGAGAGAGAGAGGAAGGAAGGAAGGAAGGAAGGAAGAGAAGGAAGGAGGAAGGAAGGAGGAAGAAGGAAGGAAGGAAGGAAGGAGGAAGGAGGAAGAGGGGGAGGGGAGGAGGAGAGAGAGAGAGAGAGAGAGAGAGAGAGAGAGAGAGAGAGAGAGAGAGAGAGAGAGAGAGAGAGAGAGAGAGAGAGAGAGAGAGAGAGAGTGGGGAGGGAGGGAGAGAGACAGGAGACAGATATAGGGGGAGGGAGGGAGAGAGATGGATAGCTTCCTTCCCTACTTCTCCCCCAATCCATCTCACATCTCAACGCTTAGCCACTAATTCAACTCACCAAAATGGAAATAGCTACGCTTTTCACATTATGCTGCCGGCAGCCACAAGATGTATGGATGAGTCCTCTTGTTTAGTCTTTGGTTGTTCGTCAGTCTTCTAATGTGGGGCTCTGGGTTTAACCACTGATGCGGTCGGATACCATCTCTTGTTTTGCCTGGTGAAATGAGTCTTTGTTGTTGACAACACGTTGCATACATTAATTCTAGTGTCAAACGGAGCTGTACCTTGATGCTTCATGTGCTGACATCTATCTGTCTGTCCCCTTTAGATATTAGCATATATGTCAAATAGACTTAAACTAAAGTGAATGTATATTTCTTACAGATCTGTTTTGGATATCAGCTTAACCAACCCGGTTAGCTAGCAACTGTCTTTTAATAGCTGGCTAGCTTTAGGCTTAGTATCTAACTACCCGTTTGCTCTGCTCTTAGTTGTGGCTGTAGTTATAAGTGGTAGTTAACACTAGTTAACCAGTGAAACTAGTAGTTGACCTAGTAGTGTCCTTATTAGCAGGAGGTTCTGGTGTGTAATTACTTTCTACTCTCTGTACTCTTCTTCTCTGTCCATCTTTCCTTTCCTCTCCTCATCTTTCCTTTCATTTCCTTTCCTTTCCTTTCCTCATCTTTCCTTTCCTCTCCTCATCTTTCCCTTCATCATCTTTCATTTCCTTTCCTCTCCTCATTTTTTATTTTCTTTCCTTTCCTCTCCTCATCTTTCCTTTCCTCATTTCCTTTCCTCATCTTTCCCTTTCTCTCCTCTCCTCATCTTTCCTTTCCTTTCCTCATCTTTCCTTTCATCTCCTCATCTTTCCTTTCATCTCCTCATCTTTCCTTTCCTCTCCTCATCTTTCCTTTCCTCATCTTTCCCTTTCTCTCCTCTCCTCATCTTTCCTTTCCTTTCCTCATCTTTCCTCTCCTCATATTTCCTTTCCTTTCCTAATTTTTCACTCACTCACTCTTGGTTCATGGTTCATGGTTCATCCATGATTCTCTGTTGGTTGCATGTAACTCCTATCACTTTGCACGAAATAAATAAATATTCATTCCATGAAACTAAATCCACTGTGTGTGTGTGTGTGTGTATTGGGCATGGTCATGTCAATCCACATCCAGACCCCATTGATCCGTCAGACGACGATCTGTTCCATCTGTTTGATAAATATCCTACTCCCATACCAGATACATCCACCCCCATGATCCCCCCAGTAGGTGTCCAGGCCGTGGCCCTGACCCCAGACTCTGTCAGGGTCAGCTGGGCAGACAACTCCATGACCAAGAACCAGAAGAGCACTGAGGTTCGCTACTACTCCGTCAAGTGGAAGACCAGCTACTCTACTAGCGGGAAGTTCAAGGTAAGGATTTAGGGGGGTAGGTGTGTGTGTGTGTGTGTGTGTGTGTGTGTGTGTGTGTGTGTGTGTGTGTGTGTGTGTGTGTGTGTGTGTGTGTGTGTGTGTGTGTGTGTGTGTGTGTGTGTGTGTGTGTGTGTGTGTGTGTGTGTGTGTGTGTGTGTGTGTGTGTGCATTTGTGCATGTGTGCACGTGTGTATGTGTGTGTGTGTGGTGTGTGTGTGTGTGTGTGGTGTGTGTGTGTGTGTGTGTGTGTGTGTGTGTGTGTGTGTGTGTGTGTGTGTGTGTGTGTGTGTGTGTGTGTGTGTGTGTGTGTGTGTGTGTGTGTGCATTTGTGCATGTGTGCATGTGTGTGTGTGTGGTGTGTGTGTGTGTGCGTGTGTGTGTGTGCATGTGTGTATGTGTGTGTGTGTGTGTGTGTGTGTGTGTGTGTGTGTGGTGTGTATGTGTGTGTGCGTGTATGTGTGTGTGTGCTCTTGCCTACTGGTTTGCTCCCTGATTTGTTAATGTTAACAGTCTTCAGTCTTCAGGTGGTATGGTCATATTTGTTAATGTTAACAGTCTTCAGTCTTCAGGTGGTATGGTCATATGTGTTAATGTTAACAGTCTTCAGTCTTCAGGTGGTATGGTCATATGTGTTAATGTTAACAGTCTTCATGTGGTATGGTTATATTGCTTCTGTTTATGGATACCTGTAACGACCTGGTTGATTACAACTCACTTTGCATTTCCCTGCTCGTTGAGAGACGTTACTTGCTGGGTTTTGCCGTGAGAGTTGCCGGGAGAGTTACCGGGAGAGTTGCCGTGAGAGTTGCCGGGAGAGTTGCCGTGAGAGTTGCCGGGAGAGTTGCCGGGAGAGTTGCCGTGAGAGTTGCCGGGAGAGTTGCCGTGAGAGTTGCCGGGAGAGTTGCCGGGAGAGTTGCCGTGAGAGTTGCCGTGAGAGTTGCCGGGAGAGTTGCCATGAGAGTTGCCGGGAGAGTTGCCGGGAGAGTTGCCGTGAGAGTTGCCGGGAGAGTTGCCGGGAGAGTTGCCGGGAGAGTTGCCGTGAGAGTTGCCGTGAGAGTTGCCGTGAGAGTTGCCGTGAGAGTTGCCGTGAGAGTTGCCGGGAGAGTTGCCGTGAGAGTTGCCATGAGAGTTGCCGTGAGAGTTACCATGAGAGTTGCCGTGAGAGTTACCATGAGAGTTGCCGTGAGAGTTACCGTGAGAGTTGCCGGGAGAGTTGTTAGAAACGGGTACAGGCATCCCAGGTGGGTAAGGGCGCTGTACTGCAGGGCCAGCTGTGCCACCAGAGGCTCTGGGTTCACGCCCAGGCTCTGTCGTAACCGGCCGCGACCCTCCCGGTCGCGGCCGGTTAGGCGACGGGTTAGGGAGGGTTTGGCCGGTAAGGATATCCTTGTCTCATCGCGCACCAGCGACTCCTGTGGCGGGCCGGGTGCAGTGCACGCTAACCAAGGTTGCCAGGTGCACAGTGTTTCCTCCGACACATTGGTGCGGCTGGCTTCTGGGTTGGATGCCCGCTGTGTTAAGAAGCAGTGCGGCTTGGTTGGGTTGTGTATCGGAGGACGCGTGACTTTCAACCTTTGTCTCTCCCGAGCCCGTACCGGAGTTGTAGCGATGAGACAAGAATTTAGTTACTAAAAAACAATTGGAGACCACGAAATTAATAAAAAATAAAAAACGAGTTATAACAACAAAAGCACAGAGGAAAACACCAAATCAATGTCAACATGTTATTCGTCACATGGTTAGCAGATGTTAATGGTCACATGGTTAGCAGATGTTAATGGTCACATGGTTAGCAGATGTTAATGATCACATGGTTAGCAGATGTTAATGGTCACATGGTTAGCAGATGTTAATGGTCACATGGTTAGCAGATGTTAATGGTCACATGGTTAGCAGATGTTAATGGTCACATGGTTAGCAGATGTTAATGGTCACATGGTTAGCAGATGTTAATGGTCACATGGTTAGCAGATGTTATTGGTCACATGGTTAGCAGATGTTAATGGTCACATGGTTAGCAGATGTTATTGGTCACATGGTTAGCAGATGTTAATGGTCACATGGTTAGCAGATGTTAATGGTCACATGGTTAGCAGATGTTAATGGTCACATGGTTAGCAGATGTTAATGGTCACATGGTTAGCAGATGTTATTGGTCACATGGTTAGCAGATGTCATCGGTCACATGGTTAGCAGATGTTAATGGTCACATGGTTAGCAGATGTTATTGGTCACATGGTTAGCAGATGTTAATGGTCACATGGTTAGCAGATTTTAATGGTCACATGGTTAGCAGATGTTTATGGTCACATGGTTAGCAGATGTTAATGGTCACATGGTTAGCAGATGTTATTGGTCACATGGTTAGCAGATGTTATTGGGCACATGGTTAGCAGATGTTAAAATGGTCACATACACATGGTTAGCAGATGTTATTGGTCACATGGTTAGCAGATGTTAATGGTCACATGGTTAGCAGATTTTAATGGTCACATGGTTAGCAGATGTTAATGGTCACATGGTTAGCAGATGTTATTGGTCACATGGTTAGCAGATGTTAATGGTCACATGGTTAGCAGATGTTATTGGTCACATGGTTAGCAGATGTTAATGGTCACATGGTTAGCAGATGTTAATGGTCACATGGTTAGCAGATGTTAATGGTCACATGGTTAGCAGATGTTAATGGTCACATGGTTAGCAGATGTTATTGGTCACATGGTTAGCAGATGTTAATGGTCACATGGTTAGCAGATGTTAATGGTCACATGGTTAGAAGATGTTAATGCGAGTGTAGCGAAATGCTTGTGCTTCTAGTTCACGACAGTGCAGTAATATCTAACAATTCCAAAACTACTTTACACACAAGTGTAAAGGGATGAAGAATATGTCCATAAAGATATATGAATGAGTGATGGTACAGAACGGCATAGGCAAGATGCAGTAGATGGTATCGAGTACAGTATATACATATGAGATGAGTAATGTTGGGTATATAAACAAAGTGGCATAGTTTAAAGTGGCTAGTGATACATTTTTTACGTAAATTTCCATACATTTCCATTATTAAAGTGGCTGGAGTTGAGTCAGTATGTTGGCAGCAGCCACTCAATGTTAGTGGTGGCTGTTTAACAGTCTGATGGCCTTGAGATAGAAGCTGTTTTTCAGTCTCTCGGTCCCAACTTTGATGCACCTGTACTGACCTCGCCTTCTGGATGATAGCGGGGTGAACAGGCAGTGGCTCGGGTGGTTGTTGTCCTTGATGATCTTTATGGCCTTCCTGGGACATCGGGTGGTGTAGGTGTCCTGGAGGGCAGGTAGTTTGTGGTTTTCTGGCAGAATCATTTTTGACGTTACACCAGGTTCAAGGGAAATAATTTGCGAACGTTGTCCCATTTGTTTTGTGTAAGCGGTGACCATTCCCTAACGTTAACTAACATGTCCCATTTGTTTTGTGTAAGCGGTGACCATTCCCTAACGTTAACTAACATGTCCCATTTGTTTTGTGTAAGCGGTGACCATTCCCTAACGTTAACTAACATGTCCCATTTGTTTTGTGTAAGCGGTGACCATTCCCTAACGTTAACTAACATGTCCCATTTGTTTTGTGTAAGTGGTGACCATTCCCTAACGTTAACTAACGTTGTCCCATTTGTTTTGTGTAAGTGGTGACCATTCCCTAACGTTAACTAACGTTGTCCCATTTGTTTTGTGTAAGTGGTGACCATTCCCTAACGTTAACTAACATGTCCCATTTGTTTTGTCTAAGTGGTGACCATTCCCTAACGTTAACTAACTTGTCCCATTTGTTTTGTGTAAGCGGTGACCATTCCCTAACGTTAACTAACATGTCCCATTTGTTTTGTGTAAGCGGTGACCATTCCCTAACGTTAACTAACATGTCCCATTTGTTTTGTGTAAGTGGTGACCATTCCCTAACGTTAACTAACATGTCCCATTTGTTTTGTGTAAGCGGTGACCATTCCCTAACGTTAACTAACATGTCCCATTTGTTTTGTGTAAGTGGTGACCATTCCCTAACGTTAACTAACATGTCCCATTTGTTTTGTCTAAGTGGTGACCATTCCCTAACGTTAACTAACATGTCCCATTTGTTTTGTGTAAGTGGTGACCATTCCCTAACGTTAACTAACATGTCCCATTTGTTTTGTCTAAGTGGTGACCATTCCCTAACGTTAACTAACATGTCCCATTTGTTTTGTGTAAGCGGTGACCATTCCCTAACGTTAACTAACATGTCCCATTTGTTTTGTGTAAGTGGTGACCATTCCCTAACGTTAACTAACATGTCCCATTTGTTTTGTGTAAGCGGTGACCATTCCCTAACGTTAACTAACATGTCCCATTTGTTTTGTCTAAGTGGTGACCATTCCCTAACGTTAACTAACATGTCCCATTTGTTTTGTGTAAGCGGTGACCATTCCCTAACGTTAACTAACATGTCCCATTTGTTTTGTGTAAGCGGTGACCATTCCCTAACGTTAACTAACATGTCCCATTTGTTTTGTCTAAGTGGTGACCATTCCCTAACGTTAACTAACATGTCCCATTTGTTTTGTGTAAGCGGTGACCATTCCCTAACGTTAACTAACATGTCCCATTTGTTTTGTGTAAGCGGTGACCATTCCCTAACGTTAACTAACATGTCCCATTTGTTTTGTGTAAGTGGTGACCATTCCCTAACGTTAACTAACATGTCCCATTTGTTTTGTGTAAGCGGTGACCATTCCCTAACGTTAACTAACATGTCCCATTTGTTTTGTGTAAGCGGTGACCATTCCCTAACGTTAACTAACATGTCCCATTTGTTTTGTCTAAGTGGTGACCATTCCCTAACGTTAACTAACATGTCCCATTTGTTTTGTGTAAGTGGTGACCATTCCCTAACGTTAACTAACATGTCCCATTTGTTTTGTGTAAGTGGTGACCATTCCCTAACGTTAACTAACATGTCCCATTTGTTTTGTGTAAGCGGTGACCATTCCCTAACGTTAACTAACATGTCCCATTTGTTTTGTGTAAGTGGTGACCATTCCCTAACGTTAACTAACATGTCCCATTTGTTTTGTGTAAGTGGTGACCATTCCCTAACGTTAACTAACATGTCCCATTTGTTTTGTGTAAGCGGTGACCATTCCCTAACGTTAACTAACATGTCCCATTTGTTTTGTGTAAGTGGTGACCATTCCCTAACGTTAACTAACATGTCCCATTTGTTTTGTGTAAGTGGTGACCATTCCCTAACGTTAACTAACATGTCCCATTTGTTTTGTGTAAGTGGTGACCATTCCCTAACGTTAACTAACATGTCCCATTTGTTTTGTGTAAGCGGTGACCATTCCCTAACGTTAACTAACATGTCCCATTTGTTTTGTGTAAGCGGTGACCATTCCCTAACGTTAACTAACATGTCCCATTTGTTTTGTGTAAGCGGTGACCATTCCCTAACGTTAACTTACGTTGTCCCATTTGTTTTGTGTAAGCGGTGACCATTCCCTAACGTTAACTAACATGTCCCATTTGTTTTGTGTAAGCGGTGACCATTCCCTAACGTTAACTAACATGTCCCATTTGTTTTGTGTAAGCGGTGACCATTCCCTAACGTTAACTAACATGTCCCATTTGTTTTGTGTAAGCGGTGACCATTCCCTAACGTTAACTAACATGTCCCATTTGTTTTGTGTAAGCGGTGACCATTCCCTAACGTTAACTAACATGTCCCATTTGTTTTGTCTAAGTGGTGACCATTCCCTAACGTTAACTAACATGTCCCATTTGTTTTGTGTAAGTGGTGACCATTCCCTAACGTTAACTAACATGTCCCATTTGTTTTGTGTAAGCGGTGACCATTCCCTAACGTTAACTAACATGTCCCATTTGTTTTGTGTAAGTGGTGACCATTCCCTAACGTTAACTAACATGTCCCATTTGTTTTGTGTAAGTGGTGACCATTCCCTAACGTTAACTAACATGTCCCATTTGTTTTGTGTAAGTGGTGACCATTCCCTAACGTTAACTAACATGTCCCATTTGTTTTGTGTAAGTGGTGACCATTCCCTAACGTTAACTAACATGTCCCATTTGTTTTGTGTAAGCGGTGACCATTCCCTAACGTTAACTAACATGTCCCATTTGTTTTGTGTAAGTGGTGACCATTCCCTAACGTTAACTAACATGTCCCATTTGTTTTGTGTAAGCGGTGACCATTCCCTAACGTTAACTAACATGTCCCATTTGTTTTGTGTAAGTGGTGACCATTCCCTAACGTTAACTAACATGTCCCATTTGTTTTGTGTAAGTGGTGACCATTCCCTAACGTTAACTAACATGTCCCATTTGTTTTGTGTAAGTGGTGACCATTCCCTAACGTTAACTAACATGTCCCATTTGTTTTGTGTAAGCGGTGACCATTCCCTAACGTTAACTAACATGTCCCATTTGTTTTGTGTAAGTGGTGACCATTCCCTAACGTTAACTAACATGTCCCATTTGTTTTGTGTAAGTGGTGACCATTCCCTAACGTTAACTAACATGTCCCATTTGTTTTGTGTAAGTGGTGACCATTCCCTAACGTTAACTAACATGTCCCATTTGTTTTGTGTAAGCGGTGACCATTCCCTAACGTTAACTAACATGTCCCATTTGTTTTGTGTAAGCGGTGACCATTCCCTAACGTTAACTAACATGTCCCATTTGTTTTGTGTAAGCGGTGACCATTCCCTAACGTTAACTAACATGTCCCATTTGTTTTGTGTAAGTGGTGACCATTCCCTAACGTTAACTAACATGTCCCATTTGTTTTGTGTAAGCGGTGACCATTCCCTAACGTTAACTAACATGTCCCATTTGTTTTGTGTAAGTGGTGACCATTCCCTAACGTTAACTAACATGTCCCATTTGTTTTGTGTAAGTGGTGACCATTCCCTAACGTTAACTAACATGTCCCATTTGTTTTGTGTAAGCGGTGACCATTCCCTAACGTTAACTAACATGTCCCATTTGTTTTGTGTAAGTGGTGACCATTCCCTAACGTTAACTAACATGTCCCATTTGTTTTGTGTAAGCGGTGACCATTCCCTAACGTTAACTAACATGTCCCATTTGTTTTGTGTAAGTGGTGACCATTCCCTAACGTTAACTAACATGTCCCATTTGTTTTGTGTAATGGTGACCATTCCCTAACGTTAACTAACATGTCCCATTTGTTTTGTGTAAGTGGTGACCATTCCCTAACATGTCCCATAACGTTAACTAACATGTCCCATTTGTTTTGTGTAAGTGGTGACCATTCCCTAACGTTAACTAACATGTCCCATTTGTTTTGTCTAAGTGGTGACCATTCCCTAACGTTAACTAACATGTCCCATTTGTTTTGTGTAAGTGGTGACCATTCCCTAACGTTAACTAACATGTCCCATTTGTTTTGTGTAAGTGGTGACCATTCCCTAACGTTAACTAACATGTCCCATTTGTTTTGTGTAAGTGGTGACCATTCCCTAACGTTAACTAAGATGTCCCATTTGTTTTGTCTAAGTGGTGACCATTCCCTAACGTTAACTAACATGTCCCATTTGTTTTGTGTAAGTGGTGACCATTCCCTAACGTTAACTAACATGTCCCATTTGTTTTGTGTAAGCGGTGACCATTCCCTAACGTTAACTAACATGTCCCATTTGTTTTGTGTAAGTGGTGACCATTCCCTAACGTTAACTAACATGTCCCATTTGTTTTGTGTAAGTGGGGACCATTCCCTAACGTTAACTAACATGTCCCATTTGTTTTGTGTAAGTGGTGACCATTCCCTAACGTTAACTAACATGTCCCATTTGTTTTGTGTAAGTGGTGACCTATTCCCTAACGTTAACTAACATGTCCCATTTGTTTTGTGTAAGTGGTGACCATTCCCTAACGTTAACTAACATGTCCCATTTGTTTTGTGTAAGTGGTGACCATTCCCTAACGTTAACTAACATGTCCCATTTGTTTTGTGTAAGTGGTGACCATTCCCTAACGTTAACTAACATGTCCCATTTGTTTTGTGTAACGGTGACCATTCCCTAACGTTAACTAACATGTCCCATTTGTTTTGTGTAGACCATTTCCTAACGTTAACTAACATGTCCCATTTGTTTTGTGTAAGTGGTGACCATTCCTAACGTTAACTAACATGTCCCATTTGTTTTGTGTAAGTGGTGACCATTCCCTAACGTTAACTAACATGTCCCATTTGTTTTGTGTAAGTGGTGACCATTCCTAACGTTAACTAACATGTCCCATTTGTTTTGTGTAAGCGGTGACCATTCCCTAACGTTAACTAACATGTCCCATTTGTTTTGTGTAAGCGGTGACCATTCCCTAACGTTAACTAACATGTCCCATTTGTTTTGTGTAAGCGGTGACCATTCCCTAACGTTAACTAACATGTCCCATTTGTTTTGTGTAAGTGGTGACCATTCCCTAACGTTAACTAACATGTCCCATTTGTTTTGTGTAAGCGGTGACCATTCCCTAACGTTAACTCATGTCCCATTTGTTTTGTGTAAGCGGTGACCATTCCTAACGTTGGCTAACATGTCCCATTTGTTTTGTGTAAGCGGTGACCATTCCCTAACGTTAACTAACATGTCCCATTTGTTTTGTGTAAGCGGTGACCATTCCCTAACGTTAACTAACATGTCCCATTTGTTTTGTCTAAGTGGTGACCATTCCTAACGTTAACTAACGTTGTCCCATTTGTTTTGTGTAAGTACCATTCCCTAACGTTAACTAACATGTCCCATTTGTTTTGTGTAAGTGGTGACCATTCCCTAACGTTAACTAACATGTCCCATTTGTTTTGTGTAAGCTCCCATTCCCTAACGTTAACTAACATGTCCCATTTGTTTTGTGTAAGCAGTGACCATTCCCTAACGTTAACTAACATGTCCCATTTGTTTTGTGTAAGCGGTGACCATTCCTAACGTTAACTAACATGTCCCATTTGTTTTGTGTAAGCGGTGACCATTCCCTAACGTTAACTAACATGTCCCATTTGTTTTGTGTACCCTGACCATTCCTAACGTCTAACGTTGTCCCATTTGTTTTGTGTAAGTGGTGACCATTCCCTAACGTTAACTAACGTTGTCCCATTTGTTTTGTGTAAGCGGTGACCATTCCCTAACGTTAACTAACATGTCCCATTTGTTTTGTGTATCGGTGACCATTCCCTAACGTTAACTAACGTTGTCCCATTTGTTTTGTGTAAGTGGTGACCATTCCCTAACGTTAACTAACATGTCCCATTTGTTTTGTGTAAGTGGTGACCATTCCCTAACGTTAACTAACATGTCCCATTTGTTTTGTGTAAGCGGTGACCATTCCCTAACGTTAACTAACATGTCCCATTTGTTTTGTGTAAGTGGTGACCATTCCCTAACGTTAACTAACAGTCTGAGAAGGTAGTTTGCGGTGAATGAAAGTGTCTGTTTTAGGTCCAAACTGCCCCTACTAATAAACACGTGGCCATGTTGGCTTCATATTAGGTGTAGTGTGAATAGAAGTTTGATTATTGCAGCAGAAATGCCACAGTAATTCTTAAAACATTTTGCTCTTTCACTGTCACATTTTTAAATGTTCATTAAAATCGTCCGACTGAAATTGTTACTAAGTAATGTGTTTGCCGGCAACAGAACCGTTGTTTTAACTCACTTCCTGTTTCGTTCTCTAGTCTGCAGACACAACAGAACCATTGCTGAACTCACTTCCTGTTTCGTTCTCTAGACTGCAGACACAACAGAACCATTGCTGAACTCACTTCCTGTTTCGTTCTCTAGTCTGCAGACACAACAGAACCATTGCTGAACTCACTTCCTGTTTCGTTCTCTAGTCTGCAGACACAACAGAACCATTGTTTTAACTCACTTCCTGTTTCGTTCTCTAGTCTGCAGACACAACAGAACCATTGTTTTAACTCACTTCCTGTTTCGTTCTCTAGACTGCAGACGCAACAGAACCATTGTTGAACTCACTTCCTGTTTCATTCTCTAGTCTGCAGACACAACAGAACCATTGCTGAACTCACTTCCTGTTTCGTTCTCTAGTCTGCAGACACAACAGAACCATTGTTTAACTCACTTCCTGTTTCGTTCTCTAGTCTGCAGACACAACAGAACCATTGTTTTAACTCACTTCCTGTTTCGTTCTCTAGTCTGCAGACACAACAGCCCTCAGCCACTCCGTCACTGGCCTTAAGCCAAACACCATGTACGAGTTCGCTGTCATGGTTACCAAGGGCCGCAAGTCTAGCACGTGGAGTATGACCGCTCATGCCACCACTTACGAAGCAGGTGAGTCCTCTCTCTATCTACAGTATCTACCCTGTCTCTGTCTCCTTTATCTCTCTCTCTCTATCTACAGTATCTACCCTGTTTCTGTCTCCTTTATCTCTCTCTATCTACAGTATCTACCCTGTCTCTGTCTCCTTTATCTCTCTCTCTATCTACAGTATCACACCCTGTCTCTGTCTCCTTTATCTCTCTATCTCTATCTACAGTATCTACCCTGTCTCTGTGTCCTTTATCTCTCTCTCTATCTACAGTATCTACCCTGTCTCTGTCTCCTTTATCTCTCTCTCTCTATCTACAGTATCTACCCTGTCTCTGTCTCCTTTATCTCTCTCTCTATCTACAGTATCTACCCTGTCTCTGTGTCCTTTATCTCTCTCTCTCTATCTACAGTATCTACCCTGTCTCTGTCTCCTTTATCTCTCTCTCTCTATCTACAGTATCTACCCTGTTTCTGTCTCCTTAATCTCTCTCTCTCTATCTACAGTATCTACCCTGTCTCTGTCTCCTTTATCTCTCTCTCTATCTACAGTATCTACCCTGTCTCTGTCTCCTTTATCTCTCTCTCTCTATCTACAGTATCTACCCTGTCTCTGTCTCCTTTATCTCTCTCTCTCTATCTACAGTATCTACCCTGTTTCTGTCTCCTTAATCTCTCTCTCTCTATCTACAGTATCTACCCTGTCTCTGTTTCCTTTATCTCTCTCTTTCTACTCTATCTTTCTTTCTCTCTCTCTCTCATGATCTTGCCCTCTCTTTTTGTTTCTTCAACTCTCTACCCTTTCTCTCTCCTCTCTTCTCTCTCTCTCTCTCTCTCTCTCTCTCTCTCTCTCTCTCTATCTACCCTGTCTCTGTCTCTCTTTCTCTCTCTCTCTATCTACAGTATCTACCCTTTCTGTCTCCTTTATCTCTCTCTCTCTATCTACAGTATCTACCCTGTCTCTGTCTCCTTTATCTCTCTCTCTCTATCTACAGTATCTACCCTGTTTCTGTCTCTTTAATCTCTCTCTCTCTCTATCTACAGTATCTACCCTGTTTCTGTCTCCTTTATCTCTCTCTCTCTATCTACAGTATCTACCCTGTCTCTGTCTCCTTTATCTCTCTCTCTCTCTCTCTATCTACAGTATCTACCCTGTCTCTGTCTCCTTTATCTCTCTCTATCTACAGTATCTACCCTGTTTCTGTCTCCTTTATCTCTCTCTATCTACAGTATCTACCCTGTCTCTGTCTCCTTTATCTCTCTCTCTCTCTCTCTCTCTCTCTCTCTCTCTGTCTCTCTCTCTCTCTCTCTCTCTCTCTCTCTCTCTCTCTCTCTCTCTCTCTCTCTCTCCCCTCTCTCTCTATCTCTCTCTCCTCTCTCTCTCTCCCTCTCTCTCTCTCTCTCCCTCTCTCTCTCTCCCCTCTCTCTCTCTCTCTCTCTCTCTCTCTCTCTCTCTCCCTCTCTCTCTCTCTCTCTCTCTCTCTCTCTCTCTCTCTCTCTCTCTCTCTCTCTCTCCCTCTCTCTCTCTCTCTCTCCCTCTCTCTCTCTCTCTCTCTCTGTGAAAAATAACTACCAGACAGCCCGTCATCACCATTTAATTTATATGTATTCGCTGCAACTCCAATTATTCCTATGGAATAGTACAGCGTGTGCTTTCTAAATGTCTACGTTCATTTGTCAACCCAATCCTTTTTTAGAAATGCATTGACATTCTATGCGTTTTAGTATAACGTGGTGCTGTGGAAAAGCTCTGTTTGTATCAGCCACTTAATCAAAGTCAGCGTTCCCTTTTGGTGTAACACACTAGTGTGTCCCAAATTAAACCCTATTCCCTATATAGAGCACTACTTTTGATGCACTACTGTGGCTTTTTATGGTGTGGGAATGAACACACAGGAACATATGAAAATGGTTTGATGTTAAGAACAAACATAGTTAGAAATACAAAACCACTCCAACTGTTTGTTGGATTGGAGGTCCTGGGGTAGTACTTTTAAAACAAAGATTTTGATGTTTAATTTAGTTTCATAATTTAGTTGTTTTCAGCGGAGAGTGTTGGTCTCAGAACGTGTGCAAGATACACTCATAAAAAAAAGATGCTGTCTAGAACCTAAAAGGGTTCTTCCACTGTCCCCATAGGAGAACCCTTTGAGGAACCCTTTTTAGTTCCAGGTAGAACCCTTTTTAGTTCCAGGTAGAACCCTTTCCACTTCCTGGTAGAACCCTTTCCACAGAGGGTTCTACATGGAATCCAAAATACTTCTTCTACCTGGAACCAAAAAGGGTTCTACCCGGAACTAAAAAGGGTTCTACCTGGAACCAAAAAGGGTTCTACCCGGAACTAAAAAGGGTTCTACCTGGAACTAAAAAGGGTTCTATACCCGGAACTAAAAAGGGTTCTACCTGGAACCAAAAAGGGTTCTACCCGGAACTAAAAAGAGTTCTACCTGGAACCAAAAAGGGTTCTACCCGGAACTAAAAAGGGTTCTACCTGGAACTAAAAAGGGTTCTCCTAATGGGGACAGCCTAAGAACCCTTTCGGAGTATATAGTTATGCTGCAATCAGGGAAGCCTGTCCACAGATTCCTTACAGAAAGACAGGTTTTTTACAATTCCCTTTTGTTTAGCCAATAACAGACTGTGTTGTTAGAAGGTCTCCTGGGGAGCGTTGCAACCAGCAGGAGGAATGAAGCACTGTGTAACATTACCATTGGATTGCATTCAACTGGAGATCACATGGACCTGTGTGTTAAAGCAACCTGGCAACCAAAAAATAAACATAAGAAAAAAGACGACCACGTTTTAAGGTTTGACCCAGGTGCAGACAGTGTTGAAGTGAGTGGCGCAGCAGTCTAAGGCATTGCAGCTCAGTGCTTGAGGCATCACTACAGACACCCTGGTTCAATTCCAGGCTGTATCACAACTGGCCGTGATTGGGGAGTCCCATAGGGCGATGCACAATTGGCCCGGCGTCATCCGGGTTTGGCCCGGGGGGTAGGTCGTCATAGTAAATAAGAATGTGTTCTTAACTGACTTGTCTAGTTAAATAAAGGTTACATTTTTGTATTTTAAAATAGTTACACATTTTATATACGGAGTGTACCTCTGTTCTTGATAAGAAATTGATAAGAAATGACCATGTCAGACCATTTTCTTTTAAATACAATAATACAATAACAGAAATACAATAACAGAAACAAATACCATAATATTACAACGTGTTTACAACGTGTTTACAACGTGTTTACAACGTGTTTACAACGTGTTTACCAACGTGTTTACAACGTGTTTACAACGTGTTTACAACGTGTTTACAACGTGTTTACAACGTGTTTACAACGTGTTTACAACGTGTTTACAACGTGTTTACAACGTGTTTACAACGTGTTTACAACGTGTTTACAACGTGTTTACAACGTGTTTACAATGTGTTTACAACGTGTTTACAACGTGTTTACAACGTGTTTACAACGTGTTTACAACGTGTTTACAACGTGTTTACAACGTGTTTACCAATGTGTTTACAACGTGTTTACAACGTGTTTACAACGTGTTTACAACGTGTTTACAACGTGTTTACAACGTGTTTACCAACGTGTTTACAACGTGTTTACAACGTGTTTACAACGTGTTTACAACGTGTTTACAACGTGTTTACAACGTGTTTACAACGTGTTTACAACGTGTTTACAACGTGTTTACAACGTGTTTACAATGTGTTTACAACGTGTTTACAACGTGTTTACCAACGTGTTTACAACGTGTTTACAACGTGTTTACAACGTGTTTACATCGTGTTTACAATGTGTTTACCAACGTGTTTACCACGTGTTTACAACGTGTTTACAACGTGTTTACCAACGTGTTTACAACGTGTTTACAACGTGTTTACCAACGTGTTTACAACGTGTCGGGGTAAATTGCCGCAGTAGATTTGCCGTGTTAAATGAGGAAATGCGTTATTTCAGTTGAATGATTGTCAAATAGCTAAACCCGCACTAAGTCTGCTCAACAAGCAAGATGAAACTATTCCAATGATAAAACCCACCAGCTGCTGAACGCCTTTTGGTAACAAGGAGGACTAAGATAACACCCACATCATCTTGTAGGGAGAGATAATCAGGTGACCAATAATGGTTGTAACGGAGATCAGCCGTGTAGGTGAATATAGCACTCATTGATGGTTTCACGAGAGATCAGCTGGCAATCATCTGGTTGCCATCAATGGTTGCCATTGGCGATCATCTGGTTGCCATCGATGTCTGGCCAATTAAACGCTGCGATATTTATTTTTATTTTACCTTTATTTAACCAGGCAAGTCAGTTAAGAACCTATTCTTATTTTCAATGACGGCCTAGGAACAGTGGGGTTAACTGCCTGTTCAGGGGCAGAACGACAGATTTGTACCTTGTCAGCTCGGGGGTTTGAACTCGCAACCTTCCGGTTACTAGTCCAACGCTCTAACCACTAGGCTACGCTGCCGCCCCATATGACATAGATACAGAAAGTAAACAGCATGGGTACATTTCTGCGACAACGAAAAGCGGTGAAGCGCGATGCTCAACTTGTCCTCTGTTTTCATGCCCTGGCTACCAGGCTGTGAACAGCGTGAAGCGAACCCGTGCACATGTACAGATTTAGTACTGTGTGTGACTGTCTCGCATCTCTCTCGTCTAAATATCTGTGGTGCTGCTCGTAGCAACGGCGTTTCACAGAGTCTACCTTTAAGGACAATGCAGCCTGTGCTGTGGCAGTTTACTGTACTGAGAGGATACAATTCAACCTCAGGATTAATTAAACCTCAGGATTAATTAAACCTCAGGATTAATTAATCCTCAGGATTAATTCAACCTCAGGATTAATTCAACCTCAGGATTAATTCAACCTCAGGATTAATTCAACCTCAGGATTAATTATGCCTCAAATCAGCATCAATGTGTGATGACGTGATGACAGAATTAGGACCGATGTTGTTTGTGGTATAAACTTGACCTCTGACCCTTACTTCCTGTTTCTCTCCTATCCTGATTGGCTGACAGCTCCCAGCTCCGCCCCCAAGGACCTGACGGTAATCAGTCGTGAGGGGAGACCCAGAGCTATTCTGATTAGCTGGCAACCCCCCATGGAGACTAACGGACGGATCATGGGTAAGAACAGAAGTACTGTTACTGTCTCCACCCTGGACCCTTTATCTAGTCTATAGTACTGTTACTGTCTCCACCCTGGACCCTTTATCTAGTCTATAGTACTGTTACTGTCTCCACCCTGGACCCTTTATCTAGTCTATAGTACTGTTACTGTCTCCACCCTGGACCCCTTATCTAGTCTATAGTACTGTTACTGTCTCCACCCTGGACCCTTTATCTAGTCTATAGTACTGTCTCCAACCTGGACCCTTTATCTAGTCTATAGTACTGTCGCCACCCTGGACCCTTTATCTAGTCTATAGTACTGTCTCCACCCTGGACCCTTTATCTAGTCTATAGTACTGTTACTGTCTCCACCCTGGACCCTTTATCTAGTCTAAAGTACTGTCTCCACCCTGGACCCTTTATCTAGTCTATAGTACTGTCTCCACCCTGGACCCTTTATCTAGTCTATAGTACTGTTACTGTCTCCACCCTGGACCCTTTATCTAGTCTAAAGTACTGTCTCCACCCTGGACCCTTTATCTAGTCTATAGTACTGTCTCCACCCTGGACCCTTTATCTAGTCTATAGTACTGTCTCCACCCTGGACCCTTTATCTAGTCTATAGTACTGTCTCCACCCTGGACCCTTTATCTAGTCTATAGTACTGTCTCCACCCTGGACCCTTTATCTAGTCTATAGTACTGTTACTGTCTCCACCCTGGACCCTTTATCTAGTCTATAGTACTGTCTCCACCCTGGGCCCTTTATCTAGTCTATAGTACTGTTACTGTCTCCACCCTGGACCCTTTATCTAATCTATAGTACTGTCTCCACCCTGGACCCTTTATCTAGTCTATAGTACTGTTACTGTCTCCACCCTGGACCCTTTATCTAGTCTATAGAACTGTTACTGTCTCCACCCTGGACCCTTTATCTAGTCTATAGTACTGTTACTGTCTCCACCCTGGACCCTTTATCTAGTCTATAGTACTGTTACTGTCTCCACCCTGGACCCTTTATCTAGTCTATAGTACTGTCTCCACCCTGGGCAATTTATCTAGTCTATAGTACTGTTACTGTCTCCACCCTGGACCCTTTATCTAGTCTATAGTACTGTTACTGTCTCCACCCTGGACTCTTTAACTAGTCTATAGTACTGTCTCCACCTGGGCCCTTTATCTAGTCTATAGTACTGTTACTGTCTCCACCCTGGACCCTTTATCTAGTCTATAGTACTGTTACTGTCTCCACCCTGGACCCTTTAACTAGTCTATAGTACTGTCTCCACCCTGGGCCCTTTATCTAGTCTATAGTACTGGTACTGTCTCCACCCTGGACCCTTTATCTAGTCTATAGTACTGTTACTGTCTCCACCCTGGACCCTTTATCTAGTCTATAGTACTGTTACTGTCTCCACCCTGGACCCTTTATCTAGTCTATAGTACTGTCTCCACCCTGGGCCCTTTATCTAGTCTATAGTACTGTTACTGTCTCCACCCTGGACCCTTTATCTAGTCTATAGAACTGTTACTGTCTCCACCCTGGACCCTTTATCTAGTCTATAGTACTGTTACTGTCTCCACCCTGGACCCTTTATCTAGTCTATAGTACTGTTACTGTCTCCACCCTGGACCCCTTATCTAGTCTATAGTACTGTCTCCACCCTGGGCCATTTATCTAGTCTATAGTACTGTTACTGTCTCCACCCTGGACCCTTTATCTAGTCTATAGTACTGTTACTGTCTCCACCCTGGACTCTTTAACTAGTCTATAGTACTGTCTCCACCCTGGGCCCTTTATCTAGTCTATAGTACTGTTACTGTCTCCACCCTGGACCCTTTATCTAGTCTATAGTACTGTTACTGTCTCCACCCTGGACCCTTTAACTAGTCTATAGTACTGTCTCCACCCTGGGCCCTTTATCTAGTCTATAGTACTGTTACTGTCTCCACCCTGGACCCTTTATCTAGTCTATAGTACTGTTACTGTCTCCACCCTGGACCCTTTAACTAGTCTATAGTACTGTCTCCACCCTGGGCCCTTTATCTAGTCTATAGTACTGGTACTGTCTCCACCCTGGACCCTTTATCTAGTCTATAGTACTGTTACTGTCTCCACCCTGACCCTTTATCTAGTCTATAGTACTGTTACTGTCTCCACCCTGGACCCTTTATCTAGTCTATAGTACTGTCTCCACCCTGGGCCCTTTATCTAGTCTATAGTACTGTTACTGTCTCCATCCTGGACCCCTTATCTAGTCTATAGTACTGTCTCCACCCTGGACCCCTTATCTAGTCTATAGTACTGTTACTGTCTCCACCCTGGGCCCTTTATCTAGTCTAAAGTACTGTCTCCACCTTGGGCCCTTTATCTAGTCTATAGTAGTGTCTCCACCCTGGACCCTTTATCTGGTCTATAGTACTGTTACTGTCTCCACCCTGGACCCTTTATCTAGTTCATAGTACTGTTACTGTCTCCACCCTGGACCCTTTATCTAGTCTATAGTACTGTTACGGTCTCCACCCTGGACCCTTTATCTAGTCTATAGTACTGTCTCCACCCTGGACCCTTTATCTAGTCTATAGTACTGTCTCCACCTTGGGCCCTTTATCTAGTCTATAGTAGTGTCTCCACCTTGGGCCCTTTATCTAGTCTAAAGTACTGTCTCCACCCTGGACCCTTTATCTAGTCTATAGTACTGTCTCCACCCTGGGCCCTTTATCTAGTCTATAGTACTGTTACTGTCTCCACCTTGGGCCCTTTATCTAGTCTATAGTAGTGTCTCCACCCTGGACCCTTTATCTGGTCTATAGTACTGTTACTGTCTCCACCCTGGACCCTTTATCTAGTCTATAGTACTGTTACTGTCTCCACCCTGGACCCTTTATCTAGTCTATAGTACTGTTACTGTCTCTACCCTGGACCCTTTATCTAGTCTAAAGTACTGTCTCCACCCTGGACCCTTTATCTAGTCTATAGTACTGTTACTGTCTCCACCTTGGACCCTTTATCTAGTCTATAGTAGTGTCTCCACCCTGGACCCTTTATCTAGTCTGTAGTACTGTTACTGTCTCCACCCTGGACCCTTTATCTAGTCTATAGTACTGTCTCCACCCTGGGCCCTTTATCTAGTCTATAGTACTGTTACTGTCTCCACCCTGGAACCTTTATCTAGTCTATAGTACTGTCTCCACCCTGGGCCCTTTATCTAGTCTATAGTACTGTTACGATCTCCACCCTGGACATTTATCTAGTCTAAAGTACTGTCTCCACCTTGGGCCCTTTATCTAGACTATATTACTGTCTCCACCCTGGACCCTTTATCTAGTCTATAGTACTGTCTCCACCCTGGACCCTTTATCTAGTCTATAGTACTGTTACTGTCTCCACCCTGGACCCTTTATCTAGTCTATAGTACTGTCTCCACCCTGGACCCTTTATCTAGTCTATAGTACTGTTACTGTCTCCACCCTGGACCCTTTATCTAGTCTATAGTACTGTCTCCACCCTGGACCCCTTATCTAGTCTATAGTACTGTTACTGTCTCCACCCTGGACCCTTTATCTAGTCTATAGTACTGTTACTGTCTCCACCCTGGACCCTTTATCTAGTCTAAAGTACTGTCTCCACCCTGGACCCTTTATCTAGTCTATAGTACTGTCTCCACCCTGGACCCTTTATCTAGTCTATAGTACTGTTACTGTCTCCACCCTGGACACTTTATCTAGTCTAAAGTACTGTCTCCACCCTGGACCCTTTATCTAGTCTATAGTACTGTCTCCACCTTGGACCCTTTATCTAGTCTATAGTACTGTTACTGTCTACACCCTGGACCCTTTATCTAGTCTATAGTACTGTCTCCACCCTGGACCCTTTATCTAGTCTATAGTACTGTCTCCACCCTGGACCCTTTATCTAGTCTATAGTACTGTTACTGTCTCCACCCTGGACCCTTTATCTAGTCTATAGTACTGTCTCCACCCTGGACCCTTTATCTAGTCTATAGTACTGTTACTGTCTCCACCCTGGACCCTTTATCTAGTCTATAGTACTGTTACTGTCTCTACCCTGGACCCTTTATCTAGTCTAAAGTACTGTCTCCACCCTGGACCCTTTATCTAGTCTATAGTACTGTCTCCACCCTGGACCCTTTATCTAGTCTATAGTACTGTCTCCACCCTGGACCCTTTATCTAGTCTATAGTACTGTCTCCACCTTGGACCCTTTATCTAGTCTATAGTACTGTTACTGTCTACACCCTGGACCCTTTATCTAGTCTATAGTACTGTCTCCACCCTGGACCCTTTATCTAGTCTATAGTACTGTTACTGTTTCCACCCTGGACCCTTTATCTAGTCTATAGTACTGTCTCCACCCTGGGCCCTTTATCTAGTCTATAGTACTGTTACGATCTCCACCCTGGACATTTATCTAGTCTAAAGTACTGTCTCCACCTTGGGCCCTTTATCTAGTCTATAGTACTGTCTCCACCCTGGACCCTTTATCTAGTCTATAGTACTGTCTCCACCCTGGACCCTTTATCTAGTCTATAGTACTGTCTCCACCTTGGACCCTTTATCTAGTCTATAGTACTGTTACTGTCTCCACCCTGGACCCTTTATCTAGTCTATAGTACTGTCTCCACCATGGACCCTTTATCTAGTCTATAGTACTGTTACTGTCTCCACCCTGGACCCTTTATCTAGTCTATAGTACTGTCTCCACCCTGGACCCTTTATCTAGTCTATAGTACTGTTACTGTCTCTACCCTGGACCCTTTATCTAGTCTAAAGTACTGTCTCCACCCTGGACCCTTTATCTAGTCTATAGTACTGTCTCCACCTGGACCCTTTATCTAGTCTATAGTACTGTCTCCACCTTGGACCCTTTATCTAGTCTATAGTACTGTTACTGTCTACACCCTGGACCCTTTATCTAGTCTATAGTACTGTCTCCACCCTGGACCCTTTATCTAGTCTATAGTACTGTTACTGTTTCCACCCTGGACCCTTTATCTAGTCTATAGTACTGTCTCCACCCTGGACCCTTTATCTATTCTATAGTACTGTTACTGTCTCCACCATGGACGCTTTATCTAGTCTAAAGTACTGTCTCCACCCTGGACCATTTATCTAGTCTATAGTACTGTCTCCACCCTGGACCCTTTATCTAGTCTATAGTACTGTTACTGTCTCCACCCTGGACCCTTTATCTAGTTTAAAGTACTGTTACTGTCTCCACCCTGGACCCTTTATCTAGTCTATAGTACTGTTACTGTCTCCACCCTGGGCCCTTTATCTAGTCTATAGTACTGTTACTGTCTCCACCCTGGACCCTTTATCTAGTTTAAAGTACTGTTACTGTCTCCACCCTGGACCCTTTATCTAGTCTATAGTACTGTTACTGTCTCCACCCTGGACCCTTTATCTGGTCTATAGTACTGTCTCCACCTTGGACCCTTTATCTAGTCTATAGTACTGTTACTGTCTCCACCCTGGACCCTTTATCTAGTCTATAGTACTGTTACGGTCTCCACCCTGGACCCTTTATCTAGTCTATAGTACTGTTACGGTCTCCACCCTGGACCCTTTATCTAGTCTATAGTACTGTTACTGTCTCCACCCTGGGCCCTTTATCTAGTCTATAGTACTGTCTCCACCCTGGGCCCTTTATCTAGTCTATAGTACTGTTACGGTCTCCACCCTGGACCCTTTATCTAGTCTATAGTACTGTTACTGTCTCCACCCTGGACCCTTTATCTAGTTCATAGTACTGTTATTGTCTCCACCCTGGACCCTTTATCTGGTCTATAGTACTGTCTCCACCCTGGACCCTTTATCTAGTCTATAGTACTGTTACTGTCTCCACCCTGGACCCTTTATCTGGTCTATAGTACTGTCTCCACCTGGACCCTTTATCTAGTCTATAGTACTGTTACTGTCTCCACCCTGGACCCTTTATCTAGTTCATAGTACTGTTATTGTCTCCACCCTGGACCCTTTATCTGGTCTATAGTACTGTCTCCACCCTGGACCCTTTATCTAGTTAATAGTACTGTTACTGTCTCCACCCTGGACCCTTTATCTGGTCTATAGTACTGTCTCCACCCTGGACCCTTTATCTAGTCTATAGTACTGTTACTGTCTCCACCCTGGACCCTTTATCTATTCTATAGTACTGTTACGGTCTCCACCCTGGACCCTTTATCTAGTCTATAGTACTGTTACTGTCTCCACCCCTGGACCCTTTATCTAGTCTATAGTACTGTTACTGTCTCCACCCTGGACCCTTTATCTAGTCTATAGTACTGTCTCCACCCTGGACCCCTTATCTAGTCTATAGTACTGTTACTGTCTCCACCCTGGGCCCTTTAACTAGTCTATAGTACAGTTACTGTCTCCACCCTGGACCCTTTATCTAGTCTAAAGTACTGTTACTGTCTCCACCCTGGGCCCTTTATCTAGTCTATAGTACTGTTACTGTCTCCACCCTGGACCCTTCATATAGTCTATAGTACTGTTACTGTCTCCACCCTGGACCCTTTATCTAGTTTAAAGTACTGTTACTGTCTCCACCCTGGACCCTTTAACTAGTCTATAGTACTGTTACTGTCTCCACCTTGGACCCTTTATCTAGTCTATAGTACTGTCTCCACCCTGGACCCTTTATCTAGTCTATAGTACTGTTACTGTCTCCACCTGGACCCTTTAACTAGTCTATAGTACTGTCTCCACCCTGGACCCTTTATCTAGTCTATAGTACTGTTACTGTCTCCACCTGGACCCCTTATCTAGTCTATAGTACTGTCTCCACCTTGGGCCCTTTATCTATTCTATAGTACTATTACTGTCTCCACCCTGGACCCTTTATCTAGTCTAAAGTACTGTTACGGTCTCCACCCTGGACCATTTATCTAGTCTATAGTACTGTCTCCACCCTGGACCCCTTATCTAGTCTATAGTACTGTTACTGTCTACACCCTGGACCCTTTATCTAGTCTATAGTACTGTCTCCACCCTGGACCCCTTATCTAGTCTATAGTACTGTTACTGTCTCCACCCTGGACCCTTTATCTAGTCTAAAGTACTGTTACTGTCTCCACCCTGGGCCCTTTAACTAGTCTATAGTACAGTTACTGTCTCCACCCTGGACCCTTTATCTAGTCTAAAGTACTGTTACTGTCTCCACCCTGGGCCCTTTATCTAGTCTATAGTACTGTTACTGTCTCCACCCTGGACCCTTCATATAGTCTATAGTACTGTTACTGTCTCCACCCTGGACCCTTTATCTAGTTTAAAGTACTGTTACTGTCTCCACCCTGGACCCTTTAACTAGTCTATAGTACTGTTACTGTCTCCACCTTGGACCCTTTATCTAGTCTATAGTACTGTCTCCACCCTGGACCCTTTATCTAGTCTATAGTACTGTTACTGTCTCCACCCTGGACCCTTTAACTAGTCTATAGTACTGTCTCCACCCTGGACCCTTTATCTAGTCTATAGTACTGTTACTGTCTCCACCCTGGACCCCTTATCTAGTCTATAGTACTGTCTCCACCTTGGGCCCTTTATCTATTCTATAGTACTATTACTGTCTCCACCCTGGACCCTTTATCTAGTCTAAAGTACTGTTACTGACCCTGGACCATTTATCTAGTCTATAGTACTGTCTCCACCCTGGACCCCTTATCTAGTCTATAGTACTGTTACTGTCTACACCCTGGACCCTTTATCTAGTCTATAGTACTGTCTCCACCCTGGACCCCTTATCTAGTCTATAGTACTGTTACTGTCTCCACCCTGGACCCTTTATCTAGTCTAAAGTACTGTCTCACCTGGACCCTTTATCTAGTCTATAGTACTGTCTCCACCCTGGACCCTTTATCTAGTCTATAGTACTGTTACTGTCTCCACCCTGGGCCCTTTATCTAGTCTATAGTACTGTTACTGTCTCCACCCTGGACCCTTTATCTAGTCTATAGTACTTTCTCCACCCTGGACCATTTATCTAGTCTATAGTACTGTTACTGTCTCCACCCTGGACCCTTTATCTAGTCTATAGTACTGTCTCCACCCTGGACCCTTTATCTAGTCTATAGTACTGTTACTGTCTCCACCTTGAACCCAAGCACTACCCTCCCCTTCTCCCATAGAAGACCCATAGTCCTCCTCCCCTCCCTTCCTCTCCTTCTCCACCCCTCCTTTCCTCCCCTCCACTCCCCCTCCCTTCCCTTCCTCTCTTCCTCCCCCCTCCATTCCTCTTCCTCCACCCCTCCTCTTCCTCCACACGACCCCCTCTTTTCCTCCCCTATTCCCCCTCCCCATCCTCCTCCTCTCCTCTCCACCCTTCTCCTCTCCTCAATGTTGTAAATCAGTCTCCAGTAATGATCCTGATGACGACTGAAGTCAGACTACGACCAATAGAGTGCTCCCTGCGGACAGAACTGTGTGTGGTAGATGGATGCTGTTTCCTTGTTCCCTGCTCCCCTCACTAACTATGTGGGAACACAGTCAGTCCTTTGGGACACAGTCAGTCAAATACCAGGCTGAATGACCTGTAGGGGAGCAGGTTATTTCTGCTCGTTGTACTGAATGACCTGGAATATATCAGGTTATCTCTGCTCGTTGTACTGAATGACCTGGAATGTATCAGGTTATCTCTGCTCGTCGTACTGAATGACCTGTAGGGTATCTCTGCTCGTCGTACTGAATGACCTGGAAGGTTTCAGGTTATCTCTGCTCATCGTACTGAATGACCTGGAAGGTATCAGGTTATCTCTGCTCGTCGTACTGAATGACCTGGAAGGTATCAGGTTATCTCTGCTCGTTGTACTGAATGACCTGGAAGGTATCAGGTTATCTCTGCTCGTCGTACTGAATGACCTGGAAGGTATCAGGTTATCTCTGCTCGTCGTACTGAATGACCTGGAAGGTATCAGGTTATCTCTGCTCGTCGTACTGAATGACCTGGAATGTATCAGGTTATCTCTGCTCATCATACTGAATGACCTGTAGTGTATCTCTGCTCGTCGTACTGAATGACATGTATGGTATCTCTGCTCGTCATACTGAATGACCTGGAAGGTATCAGGTTATCTCTGCTCGTCGTACTGAATGACCTGGAAGGTATCAGGTTATCTCTGCTCGTCGTACTGAATGACCTGGAAGGTATCAGGTTATCTCTGCTCATCGTACTGAATGACCTGGAAGGTATCAGGTTATCTCTGCTCATCGTACTGAATGACCTGGAAGGTATCAGGTTATCTCTGCTCGTCGTACTGAATGACCTGGAATGTATCAGGTTATCTCTGCTCATCGTACTGAATGACCTGTAGGGTATCTCTGCTCGTCGTACTGAATGACCTGGAAGGTATCAGGTTATCTCTGCTCGTCGTACTGAATGACCTGGAATGTATCAGGTTATCTCTGCTCATCGTACTGAATGACCTGTAGGGTATCTCTTCTCGTCGTAAATGACCTGAAACGTATCAGGTTATCTCTGCTCGTCGTACTGAATGACCTGGAATGTATCAGGTTATCTCTGCTCATCGTACTGAATGACATGTAGGGTATCTCTGCTCGTCGTACTGAATGACCTGGAAGGTATCAGGTTATCTCTGCTCGTCGTACTGAATGACCCGGAAGGTATCAGGTTATCTCTGCTCATCGTACTGAATGACCTGGAAGGTATCAGGTTATCTCTGCTCGTCGTACTGATTGACCTGGAATGTATCAGGTTATCTCTGCTCATCGTACTGAATGACCTGTAGGGTATCTCTGCTCGTCGTACTGAATGACCTGGAATGTATCAGGTTATCTCTGCTCATCGTACTGAATGACCTGTCGGGTATCTCTGCTCATCGTACTGAATGACCTGTCGGGTATCTCTGCTCGTCGTACTGAATGACCTGGAAGGTATCAGGTTATCTCTGCTCATCGTCCTGAATGTTCATTTGTTGTGTTCCACATATTCTCTCCTGGGGTATAATGTCTCTAGTGATTTACTTGTAAACAATGAAAATAACACTAATTGTGAAGATACCGCTGTTGATTCTGTAGACTGTAGACTACATGACTCAGTTACCTGTTGTGATGTAGAGGTCTGTAGACTACATGACTCAGCTACCTGTTGTGATGTAGAGGTCTGTAGACTACATGACTCAGCTACCTGTTGTGATGTAGAGGTCTGTAGACTACATGACTCAGTTACCTGTTGTGATGTAGAGGTCTGTAGACTACATGACTCAGCTACCTGTTGATTCTGTTGTGATGTAGAGGTCTGTAGACTACATGACTCAGCTACCTGTTGATTCTGTTGTGATGTAGAGGTCTGTAGACTACATGACTCAGCTACCTGTTGATTCTGTTGTGATGTAGAGTTCTGTAGACTACATGACTCAGCTACCTGTTGATTCTGTTGTGATGTAGAGGTCTGTAGACTACATGACTCAGCTACCTGTTGATTCTGTTGTGATGTAGAGGTCTGTAGACTACATGACTCAGTTACCTGTTGATTCTGTTGTGATGTAGAGGTCTGTACTACATGACTCAGTTACCTGTTGTGATGTAGAGGTCTGTAGACTACATGACTCAGCTACCTGTTGATTCTGTTGTGATGTAGAGGTCTGAGACTACATGACTCAGCTACCTGTTGTGATGTAGAGGTCTGTAGACTACATGACTCATTTACCTGTTGTGATGTAGAGGTCTGTAGACTACATGACTCAGTTACCTGTTGATTCTGTTGTGATGTAGAGGTCTGTAGACTACATGACTCAGCTACCTGTTGATTCTGTTGTGATGTAGAGGTCTGTAGACTACATGACTCAGTTACCTGTTGATTCTGTTGTGATGTAGAGGTCTGTAGACTCATGACTCAGTTACCTGTTGTGATGTAGAGGTCTGTAGACTCATGACTCAGCTACCTGTTGATTCTGTTGTGATGTAGAGGTCTGTGACTACTGACTCAGTTACCTGTTGTGATGTAGAGTCTGTAGACTACATGACTCAGTTACCTGTTGTGATGTAGAGGTCTGTAGACTACATGACTCATTTACCTGTTGTGATGTAGAGGTCTGTAGACTACATGACTCAGCTACCTGTTGATTCTGTTGATTCTGTAGACTGTAGACTACATGACTCAGCTACCTGTTGTGATGTAGAGGTCTGTAGACTACATGACTCAGCTACCTGTTGATTCTGTTGATTCTGTAGACTGTAGACTACATGACTCAGCTACCTGTTGATTCTGTTGTGATGTAGAGGTCTGTAGACTACATGACTCAGTTACCTGTTGTGATGTAGAGGTCTGTAGACTACATGACTCAGTTACCTGTTGTGATGTAGAGGTCTGTAGACTACATGACTCATTTACCTGTTGTGATGTAGAGGTCTGTAGACTACATGACTCAGCTACCTGTTGATTCTGTTGTGATGTAGAGGTCTGTAGACTACATGACTCAGCTACCTGTTGATTCTGTTGTGATGTAGAGGTCTGTAGACTACATGACTCAGCTACCTGTTGATTCTGTTGATTCTGTAGACTGTAGACTACATGACTCAGCTACCTGTTGTGATGTAGAGGTCTGTAGACTACATGACTCAGCTACCTGTTGATTCTGTTGATTCTGTAGACTGTAGACTACATGACTCATTTACCTGTTGTGATGTAGAGGTCTGTAGACTACATGACTCAGTTACCTGTTGATTCTGTTGTGATGTAGAGGTCTGTAGACTACATGACTCAGTTACCTGTTGTGATGTAGAGGTCTGTAGACTACATGACTCAGCTACCTGTTGATTCTGTTGTGATGTAGAGGTCTGTAGACTACATGACTCAGTTACCTGTTGTGATGTAGAGGTCTGTAGACTACATGACTCAGTTACCTGTTGTGATGTAGAGGTCTGTAGACTACATGACTCATTTACCTGTTGTGATGTAGAGGTCTGTAGACTACATGACTCAGCTACCTGTTGATTCTGTTGATTCTGTAGACTGTAGACTACATGACTCAGCTACCTGTTGTGATGTAGAGGTCTGTAGACTACATGACTCATTTACCTGTTGTGATGTAGAGGTCTGTAGACTACATGACTCAGTTACCTGTTGTGATGTAGAGGTCTGTAGACTACATGACTCAGTTACCTGTTGTGATGTAGAGGTCTGTAGACTACATGACTCATTTACCTGTTGTGATGTAGAGGTCTGTAGACTACATGACTCAGCTACCTGTTGATTCTGTTGTGATGTAGAGGTCTGTAGACTACATGACTCAGCTACCTGTTGATTCTGTTGTGATGTAGAGGTCTGTAGACTACATGACTCAGCTACCTGTTGATTCTGTTGATTCTGTAGACTGTAGACTACATGACTCAGCTACCTGTTGTGATGTAGAGGTCTGTAGACTACATGACTCAGCTACCTGTTGATTCTGTTGATTCTGTAGACTGTAGACTACATGACTCAGCTACCTGTTGATTCTGTTGTGATGTAGAGGTCTGTAGACTACATGACTCATTTACCTGTTGTGATGTAGAGGTCTGTAGACTACATGACTCAGTTACCTGTTGTGATGTAGAGGTCTGTAGACTACATGACTCAGTTACCTGTTGTGATGTAGAGGTCTGTAGACTACATGACTCATTTACCTGTTGTGATGTAGAGGTCTGTAGACTACATGACTCAGTTACCTGTTGTGATGTAGAGGTCTGTAGACTACATGACTCAGTTACCTGTTGTGATGTAGAGGTCTGTAGACTACATGACTCAGCTACCTGTTGATTCTGTTGTGATGTAGAGGTCTGTAGACTACATGACTCAGCTACCTGTTGATTCTGTTGTGATGTAGAGGTCTGTAGACTACATGACTCAGCTACCTGTTGATTCTGTTGTGATGTAGAGGTCTGTAGACTACATGACTCAGTTACCTGTTGATTCTGTTGTGATGTAGAGGTCTGTAGACTACATGACTCAGTTACCTGTTGTGATGTAGAGGTCTGTAGACTACATGACTCAGCTACCTGTTGTGATGTAGAAGTCTGTAGACTACATGACTCATTTACCTGTTGTGATGTAGAGGTCTGTAGACTACATGACTCAGTTACCTGTTGATTCTGTTGTGATGTAGAGGTCTGTAGACTACATGACTCAGCTACCTGTTGATTCTGTTGTGATGTAGAGGTCTGTAGACTACATGACTCAGTTACCTGTTGTGATGTAGAGGTCTGTAGACTACATGACTCAGCTACCTGTTGATTCTGTTGTGATGTAGAGGTCTGTAGACTACATGACTCAGCTACCTGTTGATTCTGTTGATTCTGTAGACTGTAGACTACATGACTCAGTTACCTGTTGTGATGTAGAGGTCTGTAGACTACATGACTCAGCCTTTGTGCAATAGAATGATGTAATGTTTCCTGGAACATGACTAAGAGCATCAAATTAAAAGATAAGTAAACCAAAACAGTTGTTGCAGCGGGTTTGTTGTCTTTGTGACCTGCCAGGCTACATCTTATTCTACATTGAACAAAACTCTAGCCTGGTCACAGATCTGTTTTGTGCTGTCTTGTCAACTCCTATAGTAATTGTCAAAGGTTGTTTACTTAGACTCTCTCTGTGTTGTTATCTTTCTAACACACCAGGCTATATCCTGTATTATACCCTGGATAAGAACATGCCTATAGATGACTGGGCTATATCCTGTACTACCCCTTGATAAGAACATGCCTATAGATGACTGGGCTATATCCTGTACTACCCCCTTGATAAGAACATGCCTATAGATGACTGGGTAACTGTTAGGGTTAATCAGTCTTCCTCTGTGTGTTGTTTCTCTACCAGGCTATATCATGTATTACACCCTGGATAAGAACATGCCTATAGATGACTGGGTAACTGTTAGGGTTAATCAGTCTTCCTCTGTGTGTTGTTTCGCTACCAGGCTATATCCTGTATTACACCCTGGATAAGAACATGCCTATAGATGACTGGGTAACTGTTAGGGGTTAATCAGTCTTCCTCTGTGTGTTGTTTCTCTACCAGGCTATATCCTGTATTACACCCTGGATAAGAACATGCCTATAGATGACTGGGTAACTGTTGGGGTTAATCAGTCTTCCTCTGTGTGTTGTTTCGCTACCAGGCTATATCCTGTATTACACCCTGGATAAGAACATGCCTATAGATGACTGGGTAACTGTTGGGGTTAATCAGTCTTCCTCTGTGTGTTGTTTCTCTACCAGGCTATATCCTGTATTACTCCTTGATAAGAACATGCCTATAGATGACTGGGTAACTGTTAGGGTTAATCAGTCTTCCTCTGTGTGTTGTTTCTCTACCAGGCTATATCCTGTATTACACCCTGGATAAGAACATGCCTATAGATGACTGGGTAACTGTTAGGGTTAATCAGTCTTCCTCTGTGTGTTGTTTCTCTACCAGGCTATATCCTGTATTACACCCTGGATAAGAACATGCCTATAGATGACTGGGTAATGGAGAGTATCAGTGGAGACCGTCTGACCCACCAGGTGATGGACCTGAACCTGGACACCGTCTACTACTTCAGGATCCAGGCTAAGAATGCCAAGGGAGTGGGTCCCCTGTCAGACCCCATCCACTTCAGGACGAACAAAGGTACGGGATGAGCAGCCTATCGTTAACCTTTCTCACAGTTGCTTTCAGCCTATCGTTAACCTTTCTCACAGTTGCTTTCAGCCTATCGTTAACCTTTCTCACAGTTGCTTTCAGCCTATCGTTAACCTTCCTCACAGTTACTTTCAGCCTATCGTTAACCTTCCTCACAGTTACTTTCAGCCTATCGTTAACCTTTCTCACAGTTGCTTTCAGCCTATCGTTAACCTTCCTCACAGTTACTTTCAGCCTATCGTTAACCTTTCTCACAGTTGCTTTCAGCCTATCGTTAACCTTTCTCACAGTTGCTTTCAGCCTATCGTTAACCTTCCTCACAGTTGCTTTCAGCCTTCGTTAACCTTCCTCACAGTTACTTTCAGCCTATCGTTAACCTTCCTCACAGTTACTTTCAGCCTATCGTTAACCTTTCTCACAGTTGCTTTCAGCCTATCGTTAACCTTTCTCACAGTTGCTTTCAGCCTATCGTTAACCTTCCTCACAGTTACTTTCAGCCTATCGTTAACCTTTCTCACAGTTGCTTTCAGCCTACCAGTTAACTACCTTTTTCCTGTCATCCTCACATCCAGCCCTGATTCCCAGTTGGAGGAGTCTCTCACTAATTATATCCTCTTGGTTCTGGCCATCCTCCTACCAGAATTTATTTATGGTTCCATCCACACCTGTTATTCCCAGCTAGCCTCTGACATGATTTCCTTCCACACATCATGTTTTGCTTGTAAATAAACAATCAATAATATTGGCCACGCTTGGTACTTTGGTGTTACTCAGAAGTCTTGCGGTGTAGTTTACAGTGCCTTCAGAACCTATTCATAGTATTCATAATTAACCAGTTCCACATTTTGTTGTGTTACAACCTGATATCAAAATGGATTTGATAAAACATTTTCTCACCCATCTTCACAATACCCGATAATGACAGTGAAAACATGATTTTAGAAGTGTTTGCAAATGTTTTTTGAAATTTTAAATACAGAAAATATCTCCTTTATATAAGTATTCACAGCCTGAGTCAATACTTTTGTAGAAGCATCTTTGTCAGCGATTACAGCCGTGAGTCTTTCTGGGTAAGTCTCTAAGAGCTTTCCACTCCTAGATTGTACAACATCTTTGTCAGCGATTACAGCCTTTCTGGGTAAGTCTCTCAGAGCTGTGAGTCTTTCTGGGTAAGTCTCTCAGAGCTGTGAGTCTTTCTGGGTAAGTCTCTAAGAGCTGTGAGTCTTTCTGGGTAAGTCTCTAAGAGCTGTGAGTCTTTCTGGGTAAGTCTCTCAGAGCTGTGAGTCTTTCTGGGTAAGTCTCTAAGAGCTGTGAGTCTTTCTGGGTAAGTCTCTAAGAGCTGTGAGTCTTTCTGGGTAAGTCTCTAAGAGCTGTGAGTCTTTATGGGTAAGTCTCTCAGAGCTGTGAGTCTTTCTGGGTAAGTCTCTAAGAGCTGTGAGTCTTTCTGGGTAAGTCTCTAAGAGCTGTGAGTCTTTATGGGTAAGTCTCTCAGAGCTGTGAGTCTTTCTGGGTAAGTCTTTCAACTTTTGCCCATTATAATCTCTGTCGAATGGATTGTTGATCATTGCTAGAGAATCATATTCATATTCAGGTCTTGCCAAAGATTTTCAAGTGGATTTCAGTTAAAACTGTTACTCAGCCACTCAGGGACAATCACTGTCTTCTTGGTAAGCAACTCCAGTGTATATGTGGCCTTGTGTTGTAGGTTATTGTCCTGCTGAAAGGTGAATTCATCTCCCAGTGTCTGGTGGAACGTAGACTGAACCAGGTTTTCTACTAGGATTTAGCCTATACTTAACTCCATTCCGTTGATTTTTTTTCCTGACAAACTCCCCAGTCCTTAATAATTACAAGCATACCCATAACATGATGCAGTCTCTACTATGCTTGAAAATATGGAGAATGATTCTCAGTCAAGTGTTGTAATGGATTTGCCCCAAACATAACACATTGTATTTAGGACAAAAACGTATTGCTTTGCCACATTTTTTTGCAGTATTACTTTAGTGCCTTCTATTGGAATATTAGTATTCTGTACAGACTTCCTTCTTTTCACTCTGTCCATTTAGGTTAGTATTGTGGAGTAACTACAATGTTGTTGATCCATCCTCAGTTTACTATCACAGCCATTAAACTGTAACTGTTTTTAAGTCACCATTGGCCTCATTGTGAAAACTCTGAGCGGTTTCCTTCCTCTCCGGCAACTGAGTTAGGAAGGACACCTGTATCTTTGTAATGACTGGGTGAATTTATACACCATCCAAAGTGTAATTGATAACTTCACCATGCTCAAATGGATATTCAATGTCTGCTTTTGTAAAAATAAAAAATAAATCTACCAATAGATGCCCTTCTTTATGAGGAATTGGAAAACCTCCCTGATCCTTGTGGTTGAATCTGTGTTTGAAATTCACTATTGGACTGAGGGACCTTACAGATAATTGTATGTGTGGGTGTACAGAGGTGGGGTAGTCACTCAGAAATCATGTTAAACACTATTATTACGAGGGGACACGGTTAGCACGGAAGCCCGAGAAGGCAGCCACAATAAAACATTTTGGGGGGGACACACGAGGAGATTGGCTGAGGCAGGTTGGAGACCTGAGGCCAACTCCTTGTGCTTACCATAAGGGAGCGTGGTACTGGTCAGGCACCGTGGTAGTGGTCAGGCACCGTGTTATGCAGTGGAGTGCACGGTGTCTACAACGGGCCACAGTCCGGAACCTCCAACGACGGGCCACAGTCCGGAACCTCCAATGACGGGCGACGGGCCACAGTCCGGAACCTCCAACGACGGGCTACAGACCAGAACCTCCAATGACGGGCCACAGTCCGGAACCTCCAACGACGGGCGACGGGCCACAGTCCGGAACCTCCAACGATGGGCCACAGTCCGGAACCTCCAACGGCGGGCCACAGTCCGGAACCTCCAATGACGGGCGACGGGCCACAGTCCGGAACCTCCAACGACGGGCCACAGTCCGGAACCTCCAACGACGGGCCACAGTCCAGAACCTCCAATGACAGGCCACAGTCCGGAACCTCCAACGACGGGCCACAGTCCGGAACCTCCAACGACGGGCCACAGTCCGGAACCTCCAATGACGGGCGATGGGCCACAGTCCGGAACCTCCAAAGACGGGCCACAGTCCGGAACCTCCAACGACGGGCCACAGTCCGGAACCTCCAACGACGGGCCACAGACCGGAACCTCCAACTACAGGCCACAGTCCAGAACCTCCAACGATGGGCCACAGTCTGGAACCTCCAACGATGGGCCACAGTCCGGAACCTCCAACGATGGGCCACAGTCCGGAACCTCCAACGACGGGCCACAGTCCGGAACCTCCAACGACGGGCCACAGTCCGGAACCTCCAACGATGGGCCACAGTCCGGAACCTCCAACGATGGGCCACAGTCCGGAACCTCCAACGATGGGCCACAGTCCGGAATCTCCAAAGACGGGCGACGGGCCACAGTCCGGAACCTCCAACGACGGGCCACAGTCCGGAACCTCCAAAGACGGGCCACAGTCCGGAACCTCCAAAGACGGGCCACAGACCGGAACCTCCAACGACGGGCCACAGACCGGAACCTCCAACTACAGGCCACAGTCCGGAACCTCCAACGATGGGCCACAGTCCGGAACCTCCAACGATGGGCCACAGTCCGGAACCTCCAACGATGGGCCACAGTCCGGAACCTCCAACGACGGGCCACAGTCCGGAACCTCCAACGACGGGCTACAGACCAGAACCTCCAACGACGGGCCACAGTCCGGAACCTCCAACGATGGGCCACAGTCCGGAACCTCCAACGATGGGCCACAGTCCGGAACCTCCAATGACGGGCGATGGGCCACAGTCCGGAATCTCCAAAGACGGGCGACGGGCCACAGTCCGGAACCTCCAACGACGGGCCACAGTCCAGAACCTCCAACGATGGGCCACAGTCCGGAACCTCCAACGATGGGCCACAGTCCGGAACCTCCAACGATGGGCCACAGTCCGGAACCTCCAACGACGGGCCACAGTCCGGAACCTCCAACGACGGGCTACAGACCAGAACCTCCAACGACGGGCCACAGTCCGGAACCTCCAACGATGGGCCACAGTCCGGAACCTCCAACGATGGGCCACAGTCCGGAACCTCCAATGACGGGCGATGGGCCACAGTCCGGAACCTCAAAGACGGGCCACAGTCCGGAACCTCCAACGACGGGCCACAGTCCGGAACCTCCAACGACGGGCCACAGTCCGGAACCTCCAACGACGGGCCACAGTCCGGAACCTCCAACGACGGGCCACAGTCCGGAACCTCCAACGACGGGCCACAGTCCGGAACCTCCAATGACGGGCGACGGGCCACAGTCCGGAACCTCCAACGACGGGCCACAGTCCGGAACCTCCAACGACGGGCCACAGTCCGGAACCTCCAACGACGGGCCACAGACCGGAACCTCCAACTACAGGCCACAGTCCAGAACCTCCAACGATGGGCCACAGTCCGGAACCTCCAACGATGGGCCACAGTCCGGAACCTCCAACGATGGGCCACAGTCCGGAACCTCCAACGACGGGCCACAGTCCGGAACCTCCAACGACGGGCCACAGTCCGGAACCTCCAACGACGGGCCACAGACCGGAACCTCCAACTACAGGCCACAGTCCAGAACCTCCAACGATGGGCCACAGTCCGGAACCTCCAACGATGGGCCACAGTCCGGAACCTCCAACGATGGGCCACAGTCCGGAACCTCCAACGACGGGCCACAGTCCGGAACCTCCAACGACGGGCCACAGTCCGGAACCTCCAACGATGGGCCACAGTCCGGAACCTCCAACGATGGGCCACAGTCCGGAACCTCCAACGATGGGCCACAGTCCGGAATCTCCAAAGACGGGCGACGGGCCACAGTCCGGAACCTCCAACGACGGGCCACAGTCCGGAACCTCAAAAGACGGGCCACAGTCCGGAACCTCCAAAGACGGGCCACAGACCGGAACCTCCAACGACGACCACAGACCGGAACCTCCAACTACAGGCCACAGTCCAGAACCTCCAACGATGGGCCACAGTCCGGAACCTCCAACGATGGGCCACAGTCCGGAACCTCCAACGATGGGCCACAGTCCGGAACCTCCAACGACGGGCCACAGTCCGGAACCTCCAACGACGGGCTACAGACCAGAACCTCCAACGACGGGCCACAGTCCGGAACCTCCAACGATGGGCCACAGTCCGGAACCTCCAACGATGGGCCACAGTCCGGAACCTCCAATGACGGGCGATGGGCCACAGTCCGGAATCTCCAAAGGTTCTGGCGACGGGCCACAGTCCGGAACCTCCAACGACGGGCCACAGTCCAGAACCTCCAACGATGGGCCACAGTCCGGAACCTCCAACGATGGGCCACAGTCCGGAACCTCCAACGATGGGCCACAGTCCGGAACCTCCAACGACGGGCCACAGTCCGGAACCTCCAACGACGGGCTACAGACCAGAACCTCCAACGACGGGCCACAGTCCGGAACCTCCAACGATGGGCCACAGTCCGGAACCTCCAACGATGGGCCACAGTCCGGAACCTCCAATGACGGGCGATGGGCCACAGTCCGGAACCTCCAAAGACGGGCCACAGTCCGGAACCTCCAACGACGGGCCACAGTCCGGAACCTCCAACGACGGGCCACAATCCGGAACCTCCAACGACGGGCCACAGTCCGGAACCTCCAACGACGGGCCACAGTCCGGAACCTCCAACGACGGGCCACAGACCGGAACCTCCAACTACAGGCCACAGTCCAGAACCTCCAGTTGATGGGCCACAGTCCGGAACCTCCAACGATGGGCCACAGTCCGGAACCTCCAACGATGGGCCACAGTCCGGAACCTCCAACGACGGGCCACAGTCCGGAACCTCCAACGACGGGCCACAGTCCGGAACCTCCAACGATGGGCCACAGTCCGGAACCTCCAACGATGGGCCACAGTCCGGAACCTCCAACGATGGGCCACAGTCCGGAACCTCCAACGACGGGCCACAGTCCGGAACCTCCAACGACGGTCCCCAGTTCCGAGACACAGTGTGCAGAGGCGGCACAGGATATCCTGGTCCAAGAGGTGTACTGGAGACCAGGAGCGCTGAGCCGGCACCGTCCGTCCTGGATGGATGCCCATTCTAGCCCGGCAAATGCGAGGAGCTGGAATAGAGCGCACCGGGCTAGAATAGCGCACCGACATCTCTGCATAACACGGTGCCTGACCAGTTACACTCCCAACGAGGAGATCAAGGCGCAGCTTGATTGGAATACATTCTTCTTTTATTAAAACGAAGAACACTAAATAAACAAAACAACAAAATGAACGTGAAGCTATATCTAACGAGTGCTGACATGCAACTAACCATAGACAATAACCCACAAAAACAAAATGGAAATTGGCAACCTAAATAGGATTCCCAATCAGAGACAACGATAAACAGCTGCCTCTGATTGGGAACCAATTCAGGCCACCATAGACCTACATTTACCTAGACAATACCAAAACCCCATAGATGTACAAAAAACCCTAGATAAGTCAAAACACACATACCACCCTCGTCACACCCTGACCTAACCAAAATAATAAAGAAAACCAAGATAACTAAGGCCAGGGCGTGACACATATCCTGGGCCAGTGTTCATAAAGCATATCAGAGAGCTGAACTAGGATCAGTTTTGCCTTTATACATAGATTATTCTGAATAGGCTGATATAATATAATAATCTGATCCTAGATCAACGCTCCTATTTTTATAACTCTTTAAGAATACGGTCTCTAGTTTAAATAACTAATCAAGCTCAGATATCTGATCTATTATCATGGCAATGAACATTTACAGTAAATGATAGAGAACCTCTGTTACAAGTTTTCAATATGAATCATTGTTATTATGTCTTACTGTAGTTGAGCTGTCAGAATATGTATTTAATTGCTGGTCTGCATTTATACATGTCATTCTCCTCAGCTCAGTTCAGTGCTTTGAGCCTTTTGTATCCTATTGAGGGAGCACGGAAATGGAAAAATAGATTTTAGAGTGTCGATCAAATGTAATAGAATAAGGGACAAGAGAGCAGGAGATAAAAAAAAAAAAAGCTATTTACACACTATTCACATATACATATTGTTATATACGGTACAGTTTCATTACATTTTTAGACAGAAGAGAGGCGCTGTGAATCAATATGTTATTTAACTGTTTGTTTAAAGTTAAACCTTCTTTTTTTGTGGTGGCAGAGCATTCCACGACGACACGGCTCTATACATAACTAAGGGACGCATTAAATCTGTTTTTTTTGGTTTGGCCATAGTGAAGAAACCCATCTGCTGCTGCATGTCTGTTGGAAGTGTATGCAAATAGACACACAAATGTTTTCCAAGAAAGACTGGAAGACAAAAGTAGTCAATTTCTCCTCAACCCTCAACCGTAAAAGACATTGATGCACCACCTTTAGAGGTCACTCTGATCTCCCTCAACCGTAAAAGACATTGATGCACCACCTTTAGAGGTCACTCTGATCTCTGTGTTGTAGACATTGATGCACCACCTTTAGAGGTCACTCTGATCTCCCTCAACCGTAAAAGACATTGATGCACCACCTTTAGAGGTCACTCTGATCTCTGTGTTGTAGATGTTCTGGCCGGCAGGTTGTTGGATCAAATCCCCGAGCTGACAAGGTGAAAATCTGTCGTTCTGCCCCTGAACAAGGCAGTTAACCCACTGTTCCTTGGCCCGTCATTGTAAATAAGAATTTGTTCTTAACTGACTAGGCGTGTTGCTTTGTTTTGAGCCAGCTGCAGCTTTGCTAGATCTTTCATTACTGCACCTGACCATATTACAGCACAATAATCAAGATGGGACAAGTCCAGAGCCTAAACAACTAGTACAGTGGATCTTTGTGTCAAAATCGCAGATGGTTTATTTTTTTAATTTTTTTTTTACAACAGACGTACCTCTCCCCCATCTTCACAACAACTTTGTCAATATGACTTGATAACTGACCATTCAATGTGAGTTCAGCTTCTCCAAGTTTTTCAATGGTCACACACCCTTTATGTACAACACCAGTTGAAGTCTAAGAGAATGTTTTGAACCTACTACAATGCCTTTGGTTTTTAGATGTATTTATGACCAGTTTACTGTTAATTACTCATTCTGACAATGACTAAGAGTTTCAGTGAGCTCACTGGCTGTAGGTGCTGATGTGTAGAATGTGCAATCATCAGCATACAAAGTGATTTTAGCTTCTCGTAAGACAAGTGGCATATCAAAATAAAGAAGAGTAACGGCCCAAGGGAGCTGCCTTGAGGGACACCGCACGGTACATATCTGATGTTAGGGAAGCGTCCATTAAAGAATACTCTGAGTTCTATTGGATAATTAACTCTCCAACCATGTGATGACAGGTGATGTAAAGCCATAGCAAGTGAGTTTTCTTCAATAACAATTTATGATCAATAACATCAAAATGGCTGCACTGAAATTTAACAGTACAGTTCCAACTATCATCTTACTATTAATTTCCTTTAGCCAATCATCAGTCATCTGAGTCAGAGCAGTACAAGCCCTTCCCTATATGCATGCTGACAAGTCAGTAGTTAAACTTCTTCATTCAAAAGTATTTGTTTCAAACACAATTATCTCCGTCAGTTTACCAAGAACAGGCAGCAAACTAATTGGGTGGCTGTTAGAGCCAGCAAAGGGTGCTTGACTATATTTAGGTAGTGGAATTACTTTAGCTTCCTTCCACGCCTGTGGACAAACGTTCCTTTTGGCTTCGGTTAAAGGCATCGGGGTGGTGATAGTTTGTTAACACTCTCAATAGTTTTCCATCTAGGTTGTCTATACCAGGTGCCTTATCGTTATTGATGGATATCAAATGTGTTTCCACCTCCTCCCCATATACTTGACCACATTTTAATTATGAGATCTTCAATACAGAAATATGAGCAGTGAACATCACAGACACCATCTCTCGGTCTGTCATTTTCTCTCTGTTTCTCTCTGTTTCTCTCTGTTTCTCTCTCTCTCTCTCTCTCTCTCTCTCTCTCTCTCTCTCTCTCTCTCTCTCTCTCTCTCTCTCTCTTCACCCCATGGCAATCTTCACCACTAAATTGTTACTTGTTATTTCTCTCTTCCCCCTCTTTCTTTCCACCTCTATATCTCTCTTTCTCTATCCCGCTCTCTTTCTCTCTTTCAGTGGAACATCCAGACAAGATGGCCAACGATCAAGGTAAGAAGCCACACACAAACACAGAACCACACAAACACAGACCCACACAGACACAGACCCACACAAACACAGACCCACACAGACACAGACCCACACAAACACAGACCCACACAGACACAGACCCACACAGACACAGACCCACACAGACACAGACCCACACAGACACATACCAGACACACAGACCCACAGACACAGACCCACACAAACACAGACCCACACAGACACAGACCCACACCAGACACAGACCCACACAGACACAGACCCACACAGACACAGACCCACACAGACACGGAACCACACAGACACGGACCCACACAAACACAGACCCACACAGACACAGACCCACAGACCAGACACACAGACACAGACCCACACAGACACAGACCCACACAGACACAGACCCACACAGACACAGACCCACAGACACAAACACAGACCCACACAGACACAGACCCACACAGACACAGACCCACACAGACACAGACCCACACAGACACAGACCCACACAGACACAGACCCACACAGACACAGACCCACACAGACACAGACCCACACAGACACAGACCCACACAGACACAGACCCACGCAGACACAGACCCACACAGACACAGACCCACACAGACACAGACCCACACAAACACAGACCCACACAGACACAGACCCACACAGACACAGACCCACACAGACACAGACCCACGCAGACACAGACCCACACAGACACAGACCCACACAGACACAGACCCACACAGACACAGACCCACACAGACACAGACCCACACAGACACAGACCCACACAGACACAGACCCACACAGACACAGACCCACACAGACACAGACCCACACAGACACAGACCCACACAGACACAGACCCACACAGACTGTCACAAGAATGATTGTGCCATTTGTAACCATTAACATCTCCATAATTGCACTGCATTCCTATGAGGACAGAAATACTGGAAGTGTTAATCCGTACTCCCTCCGACATCACTTCTAGCAGGTGAAGGGTACTAAGGCCTACTTATCTGCAGGGAACAGGGAATGAAGGCCAATTAGCTGGCTGTTTTAATAAAGCATTACCACCATGAAAAAAAAAGGAAATTAAAATCTATTTTTTTTTCTCTCTTTCTCTCAAATTAAAACATGAAACAGACGTTCTCTCGCCTCTGATAATTCCCCGTTAGAAAATCTCAATTGGAAATGGGGTTCTAATTGAACCCTTGGAGTGGTAAATTGTCTTCGTAGAGAATGGTGTGGGGGTGGGTGGGGGTGTGGGTGGGTGGGGGGTGGGGGGGTGGGGGGGTTGAGAGGTGCGGAGGCACCTTTCGCTATTCTTAAAGATAATAGCGGGTGTTAAATGTCAGAGGCCTGCAGTCATTTCACTCTGTGCATTCCAAATGGTGCACAAAGAAAAAAAATGTTTTGAGGTACACTACTTCCGATCAGAACCCCTATGGGCCGTGTTCACTGTATAGGGAATAGGGTGCTATTTTGGAACATGACCATTGGCCATGGCCGAATACCCATACATGTGTGTCCTAAACAGTAAGCCGTTTGAGTATGTGGGAAAATAAATACAGTTTAATATAGTAAAATACATTCTATACATAGGCCATAATAGTATGTAACGTTTCTTAAATCGAGTAAACTTTTTACATTTTACATTTACATTTCAGTCATTTAGCAGACGCTCTTATCCAGAGCGACTTACACATTTTTGAAATGCCCCTGGATGTCTCATGTCGGCGTTGTTGACAACATCAAATTAGACACGGGGGCTGTGCTTCCCGAAATCAACGAACGGCGGGACACGACGCAATCAGAGTATAGTTGAAATGCCAGGATGTAATACTGATCTCAGATCTTCATCTTCGTGGAATTAGATGAAGACGTTTCCACGATGCATTGGAAGAGGTTGGCTGCTATAGTGATGGGCTCTAGTTCTGTTCAAGGAACCAACAACACAAACTAGGCTATTTAATTGGTAAGATGTCCGAAGCTCCTGAAGGTGAGGTTCGAATGTAGGCTCAGTAGTTTTTTTGTTCTCCTTATTAAACATCCACAGTATTGATTGTGTCGTAGGCTACATCTTGGAAAACAGAAGTCTTTTCTATTTGATTTTTTTTTGCCAAAATTAATTTTTTGTGTTTTACATTTACATTTACATTTAAGTCATTTAGCAGACGCTCTTATCTCATTGAAAAGTGTTATATTGTTTTATTGGCCTTCCTCTGAGCTTTTTAAACTAAATACTAAACTATTTTTTTTATTTCTGAATAAGTCGGCACCGGGGATTCGGGATGTGGCTGGAGGTGGTATTAATGTCATGTTTATCAAACCATTGATTTGAATGGATTGTTTTAGTGGTCACTCTGATCTCTGTTCCCACTGATCAGTGCTTTAGTTTATAATGTTGTTGTCCACCTTTAGAGGTCACTCTGATCTCTGTTCCCACTGATCAGTGCTTTAGTTTATAATGTCGTTGTCCACCTTTAGAGCTCACTCTGATCTCTGTTCCCACTGATCAGTGCTTTAGTTTATAATGTCGTTGTCCACCTTTAGAGGTCACTCTGATCTCTGTTCCCACTGATCAGTGCTTTAGTTTATAATGTCGTTGTCCACCTTTAGAGGTCACTCTGATCTCTGTTCCCACTGATCAGTGCTTTAGTTTATAATGTTGTTGTCCACCTTTAGAGGTCACTCTGATCTCTGTTCCCACTGATCAGTGCTTTAGTTTATAATGTCGTTGTCCACCTTTAGAGGTCACTCTGATCTCTGTTCCCACTGATCAGTGCTTTAGTTTATAATGTTGTTGTCCACCTTTAGAGGTCACTCTGATCTCTGTTCCCACTGATCAGTGCTTTAGTTTATAATGTTGTTGTCCACCTTTAGAGGTCACTCTGATCTCTGTTCCCACTGATCAGTGCTTTAGTTTATAATGTCGTTGTCCACCTTTAGAGGTCACTCTGATCTCTGTTCCCACTGATCAGTGCTTTAGTTTATAATGTTGTTGTCCACCTTTAGAGGTCACTCTGATCTCTGTTCCCACTGATCAGTGCTTTAGTTTATAATGTCGTTGTCCACCTTTAGAGGTCACTCTGATCTCTGTTCCCACTGATCAGTGCTTTAGTTTATAATGTCGTTGTCCACCTTTAGAGGTCACTCTGATCTCTGTTCCCACTGATCAGTGCTTTAGTTTATAATGTCGTTGTCCACCTTTAGAGGTCACTCTGATCTCTGTTCCCACTGATCAGTGCTTTAGTTTATAATGTTGTTGTCCACCTTTAGAGGTCACTCTGATCTCTGTTCCCACTGATCAGTGCTTTAGTTTGTAATGTCGTTGTCCACCTTTAGAGGTCACTCTGATCTCTGTTCCCACTGATCAGTGCTTTAGTTTATAATGTTGTTGTCCACCTTTAGAGGTCACTCTGATCTCTGTTCCCACTGATCAGTGCTTTAGTTTATAATGTTGTTGTCCACCTTTAGAGGTCACTCTGATCTCTGTTCCCACTGATCAGTGCTTTAGTTTGTAATGTCCACCTTTGTCCACTTTATTCTTCACCTATCTCTGTTCCCACTGATCAGTTTGATCAGTTTAAAAGTGTTGGTTGTCCACCTTTTGATTTAATTGATCTATGTTCCCACTGATCAGTTACTTTAATATAATATATTGTCCACCTTTATATCTATATGTTATGTATGTATATATATAATGTCATATGTAAACTTTAGAACTCAAATCATCTGTTCCCACTGATCAGTGCTTTTTTCGGATAATGGACTTGTCTACAGTATAGGTCAATGTGATAGTCTGTTCCCAGCCTGAGGAGTGCTTTAGTTTATAATGTCTTGTCCAGCCTTTCAGGAGGTCTTTATATAATGTCGTTGTCCAGCCTGATCTCTGTTCCCACTGATCAGTGCTTTAGTTTGAGGAGGTCTATAAACCAGCCTTTAGAGGTCACCAGCCTGAGGAGGTTCCCACCTGATCAGTGCTTTTCCCACTGAGTTTATAATGTCGTATGTCCAGCCTTTAGGAGGTCATAACCAGCTCTGTTCCCACTGATCAGTGCTTTAGTTTATAATGTCGTTGTCCAGCCTGAGGTCACTCTGAGGTCTCTGTTCCAGCCTGATCAGTGCTTTAGTTTATAACCAGCCTGAGAGGTCACTATAATCTCTGTTCCTGATCAGTGCTTTAGTTTATAACCAGCCTGAGGAGGTCACTAATCTCAGCCCACTGATCAGTGCTTTATAACCAGCCTGAGGAGGTCTATAACCAGCCTGAGAGGTCACTCTGATCTCTGTTCCTGAGGAGGCTGTCTATAACCAGCCTTTAGGTCTATAACCAGTCTGAGGAGGTCTATAACCAGCCTGAGGTCACTCTATAACTCAGCCTGACTAGATCTATAACCAGCCTGAGTATCTCTGTCTATAACCCAGCCTGAGGAGGTCTATAACCAGCCTGAGCCTTTGAGGCTATAACCAGACTGTCCACTATAAGCCTGAGGAGGTCTATAAAGCCTGAGGTGGTCTATGACCAGCCTGATATATGTTATAACCAGCACTGATATAATATCTATAACCAGCCTGATATATCTATATGTATATGATGTCTATAACCAGCCTGAGTATGGTAAACTATAACCAAATAATCTGTCTCCGTCTTCAGTCCTTTTGAGGAGGTCTAAATCAGCCTGATGGACTATATGGTCTATAACCAGCCTGAGGAGGTCTATAACCAGCCTGAATGTGAGTAGTCTGCCTATAAGCTGAGGAGGTCTATAACCAGCCTGAGGAGGTCTATAACCAGCCTGAGGAGGTCTATAACCAGCCTGAGGAGGTCTATAACCAGCCTGAGTAGGTCTATAACCAGCCTGAGTAGGTCTATAACCAGCCTGAGTAGGTCTATAACCAGCCTGAGGAGGTCTATAACCAGCCTGAGGAGGTCTATAACCAGCCTGAGGAGGTCTATAACCAGCCTGAGGAGGTCTATAACCAGCCTGAGTAGGTCTATAACCAGCCTGAGGAGGTCTATAACCAGCCTGAGGAGGTCTATAACCAGCCTGAGGAGGTCTATAACCAGCCTGAGTAGGTCTATAACCAGCCTGAGTAGGTCTATAACCAGCCTGAGGAGGTCTATAACCAGCCTGAGGAGGTCTATAACCAGCCTGAGGAG
>NC_068429.1:4194704-4227204 GCF_023373465.1 Oncorhynchus keta | reverse complement strand
TCCGTTAGCATCAGAATAGTTGTAACTGATGCCTCTCCGTTAGCATCAGAATAGTTGCAACTGATGCCTCTCCGTTAGCATCAGAATAGCTGTAACTGATGCCTCTCCGTTAGCATCAGAATAGTTGTAACTGATGCCTCTCCGTTAGCATCAGAATAGTTGTAACTGATGCCTCTCCGTTAGCATCAGAATAGTTGTAACTGATGCCTCTCCATTAGCATCAGAATAGTTGTAACTGATGCCTCTCCGTTAGCATCAGAATAGTTGTAACTGATGCCTCTCCGTTAGCATCAGAATAGTTGTAACTGATGCCTCTCCGTTAGCATCAGAATAGCTGTAACTGATGCCTCTCCGTTAGCATCAGAATAGTTGTAACTGGTGCCTCTCCGTTAGCATCAGAATAGTTGTAACTGATGCCTTCTCCGTTAGCATCAGAATAGCTGTAACTGATGCCTTCTCCGTTAGCATCAGAATAGCTGTAACTGATGCCTCTCCGTTAGCATCAGAATAGTTGTAACTGATGCCTCTCCGTTAGCATCAGAATAGTTGTAACTGATGCCTCTCCGTTAGCATCAGAATAGCTGTAACTGATGCCTCTCCGTTAGCATCAGAATAGTTGTAACTGATGCCTCTCCGTTAGCATCAGAATAGTTGTAACTGATGCCTCTCTGTTAGCATCAGAATAGTTGTAACTGATGCCTCTCCGTTAGCATCAGAATAGCTGTAACTGATGCCTTCTCCGTTAGCATCAGAATAGTTGTAACTGGTGCCTCTCCGTTAGCATCAGAATAGCTGTAACTGATGCCTCTCCGTTAGCATCAGAATAGTTGTAACTGATGCCTCTCCGTTAGCATCAGAATAGTTGTAACTGATGCCTCTCCGTTAGCATCAGAATAGCTGTAACTGATGCCTCTCCATTAGCATCAGAATAGCTGTAACTGATGCCTCTCCATTAGCATCAGAATAGTTGTAACTGATGCCTCTCCGTTAGCATCAGAATAGTTGTAACTGATGCCTCTCCGTTAGCATCAGAATAGTTGTAACTGATGCCTCTCCGTTAGCATCAGAATAGTTGTAACTGATGCCTCTCCGTTAGCATCAGAATAGTTGTAACTGATGCCTCTCCGTTAGCATCAGAATAGTTGTAACTGATGCCTCTCCGTTAGCATCAGAATAGTTGTAACTGATGCCTCTCCGTTAGCATCAGAATAGTTGTAACTGATGCCTCTCCGTTAGCATCAGAATAGTTGTAACTGATGCCTCTCCGTTAGCATCAGAATAGTTGTAACTGATGCCTCTCCGTTAGCATCAGAATAGTTGTAACTGATGCCTCTCCGTTAGCATCAGAATAGTTGTAACTGATGCCTCTCCGTTAGCATCAGAATAGTTGCAACTGATGCCTCTCCGTTAGCATCAGAATAGTTGTAACTGATGCCTCTCCGTTAGCATCAGAATAGTTGTAACTGATGCCTCTCCGTTAGCATCAGAATAGTTGTAACTGATGCCTCTCCGTTAGCATCAGAATAGTTGTAACTGATGCCTCTCCGTTAGCATCAGAATAGCTGTAACTGATGCCTCTCCGTTAGCATCAGAATAGTTGTAACTGATGCCTCTCCGTTAGCATCAGAATAGTTGTAACTGATGCCTCTCCGTTAGCATCAGAATAGTTGTAACTGATGCCTCTCCGTTAGCATCAGAATAGTTGTAACTGATGCCTCTCCGAATTAGCATCAGAATAGTTGTAACTGATGCCTCTCCATTAGCATCAGAATAGTTGTAACTGATGCCTCTCCGTTAGCATCAGAATAGCTGTAACTGATGCCTTCTCCGTTAGCATCAGAATAGTTGTAACTGGTGCCTCTCCGTTAGCATCAGAATAGCTGTAACTGATGTCTCTCCGTTAGCATCAGAATAGTTGTAACTGATGCCTCTCCGTTAGCATCAGAATAGTTGTAACTGATGCCTCTCCGTTAGCATCAGAATAGCTGTAACTGATGCCTTCTCCGTTAGCATCAGAATAGTTGTAACTGGTGCCTCTCCGTTAGCATCAGAATAGCTGTAACTGATGTCTCTCCGTTAGCATCAGAATAGCTGTAACTGATGCCTCTCCGTTAGCATCAGAATAGCTGTAACTGATGCCTCTCCGTTAGCATCAGAATAGTTGTAACTGATGCCTCTCCGTTAGCATCAGAATAGTTGTAACTGATGCCTCTCCGTTAGCATCAGAATAGTTGTAACTGATGCCTCTCCGTTAGCATCAGAATAGTTGTAACTGATGCCTCTCCGTTAGCATCAGAATAGCTGTAACTGATGCCTCTCCGTTAGCATCAGAATAGTTGTAACTGATGCCTCTCCGTTAGCATCAGAATAGCTGTAACTGATGCCTCTCCGTTAGCATCAGAATAGCTGTAACTGATGCCTCTCCGTTAGCATCAGAATAGCTGTAACTGATGCCTCTCCGTTAGCATCAGAATAGTTGTAACTGATGCCTCTCCGTTAGCATCAGAATAGTTGTAACTGATGCCTCTCCGTTAGCATCAGAATAGTTGTAACTGATGCCTCTCCGTTAGCATCAGAATAGTTGTAACTGGTGCCTCTCCGTTAGCATCAGAATAGCTGTAACTGATGTCTCTCCGTTAGCATCAGAATAGCTGTAACTGATGCCTCTCCGTTAGCATCAGAATAGTTGTAACTGATGCCTCTCCGTTAGCATCAGAATAGCTGTAACTGATGTCTCTCCATTAGCATCAGAATAGCTGTAACTGATGCCTTCACCGTTAGCATCAGAATAGCTGTAACTGATGCCTCTCTTTCTTTCCTCCTCCATGAAAGAACATTAAAGAGCAGAAAGAGAGATGGTCCTGGGTGACACGAGGCAGAAACAGCAGATAGATAAGGGTTCTGGGTGACACGATGCAGACACAGCAGATAGATAAGGGGTCTGGGTGACACGAGGCAGAAACAGCAGATAGATAAGGGTCCTGGGTGACACGAGGCAGACACAGCAGATAGATAAGGGTTCTGGGTGACACGAGGGAGACACAGCAGATAGATAAGGGTCCTGGGTGACAAAGAGGCAGAAACAGCAGATAGATAAGGGTCCTGGGTGACACGAGGCAGAAACAGCAGATAGATAAGGGTGCTGGGTGACACAAGGCAGAAACAGCAGATAGATAAGGGTTCTGGGTGACACAAGGCAGAAACAGCAGATAGATAAGGGTCCTGGGTGACACGAGGCAGAAACAGCAGATAGATAAGGGTTCTGGGTGACACGAGGCAGACACAGCAGATAGATAAGGGTCCTGGGTGACACGAGGCAGACACAGCAGATAGATAAGGGTTCTGGGTGACACGAGGGAGACACAGCAGATAGATAAGGGTCCTGGGTGACACGAGGCAGAAACAGCAGATATATAAGGGTGCTGGGTGACACGAGGCAGACAGTAGATAGATAAGGGTTCTGGGTGACACGAGGCAGAAACAGCAGATAGATAAGGGTCCTGGGTGACACAAGGCAGACACAGCAGATAGATAAGGGTTCTGGGTGACACGAGGCAGACACAGCAGATAGATAAGGGTTCTGGGTGACACGAGGCAGACACAGCAGATAGATAAGGGTCCTGGGTGACACGAGGCAGAAACAGCAGATAGATAAGGGTCCTGGGTGACACGAGGCAGACACAGCAGATAGATAAGGGTTCTGGGTGACACGAGGCAGACACAGCAGATAGATAAGGGTTCTGGGTGACACGAGGCAGACACAGCAGATAGATAAGGGTCCTGGGTGACACGAGGCAGACACAGCAGATAGATAAGGGTCCTGGGTGACACGAGGCAGAAACAGCAGATAGATAAGGGTTCTGGGTGACACGAGGCAGACACAGCAGATAGATAAGGGTTCTGGGTGACACGAGGCAGACACAGCAGATAGATAAGGGTCCTGGGTGACACGAGGCAGACACAGCAGATAGATAAGGGTCCTGGGTGACACGAGGCAGACACAGCAGATAGATAAGGGTCCTGGGTGACACGAGGCAGACACAGCAGATAGATAAGGGTTCTGGGTGACACGAGGCAGACACAGCAGATATAGATAAGATAGATAGATTAAATAAGGGTCCTGGGTGAAGCTGGATTGAGGTCTCGCCCACTGCCCCTTTTCTAGTTTGGGTTCTAACACAATGTGTTCTACTTTCCTGTGGTCACTCTTTCACAGCCACCACAGGTTCATGGTAAGGGTAAGAGAAGACCTAGCAATCCTTCCTGCAGATCCTGTGTTCTCTCTCCTCTATCTCATGTCTCTTTCTCTGTCTCTCTTTTTGTCTGTCTCTCTCTTTCTCTGTGTCTCTCGTGTCTCTGTCTGCCTGTCTGCCCATAGCTGTGGGCTACGGTTCATATAGCACAGACAGGCTCAGTGCCAACAGAAATGGACCGATTGGGGAAAGGACTCGCATAGATCAGTGAGATAATGAATGACTTTGAATGTGTTCTAGAATGTGATTTAGAGTCCCTGTTCTAGAATGTGAATTAGAGTCCCTGTTCTATAAAGTGATTTAGAGTCCCTGTTCTAGTATGCAATTTAGAGTCCCTGTTCTATAATGTGATTTAGAGTCCCTGTTCTAGAATGTGATTTAGAGTCCCTGTTCTATAATGTGATTTAGAGTCCCTGTTCTAGTATGCAATTTAGAGTCCCTGTTCTAGTATGCAATTTAGAGCCCCTGTTCTATAATGTGATTTAGAGTCCCTGTTCTAGAATGTGATTTAGAGTCCCTGTTCTATAATGCGATTTAGAGTCCTCGTTCTATAATGTGATTTAGAGTCCATGTTCTATAATGTGATTTAGAGTCCCTGTTCTAGAATGTGATTTAGAGTCCCTGTTCTAGAATGTGATTTAGAGTCCCCGTTCTAGAATGTGATTTAGAGTCCCTGTTCTAGTATGTAATTTAGAGTCCCTGTTCTATAATGTGATTTAGAGTCCCTGTTCTAGAATGTGATTTAGAGTCCCTGTTCTATAATGTGATTTAGAGTCCCTGTTCTATAATGTGATTTAGAGTCCCTGTTCTATAATGTGATTTAGAGTCCCTGTTCTAGAATGTGATTTAGAGTCCCTGTTCTAGAATGTGATTTAGAGTCCCTGTTCTAGAATGTGATTTAGAGTCCCTGTTCTAGAATGTGATTTAGAGTCCCTGTTCTAGAATGTGATTTAGAGTCCCTGTTCTATAAAGTGATTTAGAGTCCCTGTTCTATAATTTGATTTAGAGTCCCTGTTCTATAATGTGATTTAGAGTCCCAGTTATATAATGTGATTTAGAGTCCATGTTCTATAATATGATTTATAGTCCATGTTCTATAATGTGATTTAGAGTCCATGTTCTATAATGTGATTTAGAGTCCCTGTTCTATAGTGTGATTTAGAGTCCATGTTCTAGAATGTGATTTAGAGTCCCTGTTCTAGAATGTGATTTAGAGTCCCTGTTATATAATGTGATTTAGAGTCCCTGTTCTAGAATGTGATTTAGAGTCCCTGTTCTAGAATGTGATTTAGAGTCCCCGTTCTATAAAGTGATTTAGAGTCCCTGTTCTATAATTTGATTTAGAGTCCCTGTTCTATAATGTGATTTAGAGTCCCAGTTATATAATGTGATTTAGAGTCCATGTTCTATAATATGATTTATAGTCCATGTTCTATAATGTGATTTAGAGTCCATGTTCTATAATGTGATTTAGAGTCCCTGTTCTATAGTGTGATTTAGAGTCCATGTTCTATAATGTGATTTAGAGTCCATGTTCTATAGTGTGATTTAGAGTCGCTGTTCTAGAATGTGTTTTAGAGTCCCTGTTCTAGAATGAGTCCCTGCTTTAAGCACAGTCAGTGGTTCTAACACACAGAAAGCCTAGTCTCATAGAGCAGAGTCAGTGGTTCTAAGACACAGAAAGCCTAGTCTGATAGAGCACAGTCAGTGGTTCTAACACACAGAAAGCCTAGTCTCATAGAGCACAGTCAGTGGTTCTAACACACAGAAAGCCTAGTCTCATAGAGCACAGTCAGTGGTTCTAACACACAGAAAGCCTAGTCTCATAGAGCACAGTCAGTGGTTCTAACACACAGAAAGCCTAGTCTCATAGAGCACAGTCAGTGGTTCTAACACACAGAAAGCCTAGTCTCATAATGCACAGTCAGTGGTTCTAACACACAGAAAGCCTAGTCTCATAGAGCACAGTCAGTGGTTCTAACACACAGAAAGCCTCGTCTCATAGAGCACAGTCAGTGGTTCTAACACACAGAAAGCCTAGTCTCATAGAGCACAGTCAGTGGTTCTAACACACAGAAAGCCTCGTCTCATAGAGCACAGTCAGTGGTTCTAACACACAGAAAGCCTCGTCTCATAGAGCACAGTCAGTGGTTCTAACACACAGAAAGCCTCGTCTCATAGTGTAGTTTGTTTGGCAAAGTATCTTCCTGCAGTCATTCATTTGGTTTTGTTTTGCACTTGGAGTCGTGCCGCTTTTCAATAATCAATCATTTGATTCATCAGTCATCATAGGAATTAGTGCTGTTCATTTAAATTCTGGAGGAAATATATATATATTTTATATAGCATCATTATGTTACGTGGCTCCTAATGGAGGGAGGTGCAGGAATCAGGAGCAGTCCCAACTCAACTCCAAACATGGGACTGAAAACACGCCCAAACGAGGTCGCCACATACACAGGGAAATAAACGCTATACACGAGGCAGAAACCTCTATTCCTCAACTCATACCAAAACGGCACAACTACCGTGAGAAAAGAAAACCCCGTGGTGCAGAGTCCTTCTTCTTGAGTGTGATTTAGAGTCCATGTTCTAGAATGTGATTTCGAGTCCCTGTTCTAGAATGTGTTTTAGAGTCCCTGCTCTAGAATTGGATTTAGAGTCCCTGTTCTAGAATTGGATTTAGAGTCCCTGCTCTGGAATGTGATTTAGAGTCCCTGTTCTAGAATGTGATTTAGAGTCCCTGTTCTAGAATGTGATTTAGAGTCCCTGAAAAGAAAACCCCGTGGTGCAGACACGCACGCCTAAATAACGTAACCACAGAAAACAAGCACAAAGACTAGCAGGCAGCGAAAGTAATTATACCCCAACCTTCGGTGGCAGCTAGTAGGCCGGGCCAAGATGACTGCCGAGCACCGCCCAAACGGGAAGGGGAGCAACCTTCGGTGGCAGCTAGTAGGCCGGGCCAAGACGACTGCCGAGCACCGCCCGAACGGGAAGGGGAGCAACCTTCGATGGCAGCTATTAGGCCGGGCCAAGACGACTGCCGAGCACCGCCCGAAAGGGAAGGGGAGCAACCTTCGGTGGCAGCTATTAGGCCGGGCCAAGACGACTGCCGAGCACCGCCCGAAAGGGAAGGGGAGCAACCTTCGGTGGCAGCTAGTAGGCCGGGCGATGACAACCGCCGAGCACCTCCCGAACGGGAAGGGGAGCCACCTTCGGTGGCATCTAGTAGGCCGGGCCAAGACGACTGCCGAGCACCGCCCGAACGGGAAGGGGAGCCGGAAGTCCTAATCAGTTCTAGTCATGTCTTTTATGAATCCATCTTTCATTCATCTGCTCTTCCTCCTCTGCTATTTAAGGGGACAAAATGTAAGAAAAAGAAGTGTAGTATAGTATAGTATACTATAGTATAGTGGTCTGTAGTATAGTATACTATAGTATAGTATAGTGGTCTGTGGTACAGCATAGTATAGTGGTCTGTAGTATAGTATACTATAGTATGGTGGTCTGTGGCATTGCGTACTGTGGTATAGTATAGTGGCCTGTAGTATGGTATACTATATTATAGTATAGTGGTCTGTAGTATAGTATACTATAGTATAGTATAGTGGTCTGTAGCATAGTACACTATAATATAGTATAGTGGTATGTAGCATAGTATACTATAGAATGGTATAGTGGCATAGAATAGTATAGTGGTCTGTTGTATAGTATACTATAATATAGTATAGTGGGCTGTAGTATAGTATACTATAGTATGGTTAGTGGCATAGTATGCTATAGTATAGTGGTCTGTAGTATGGTATACTATATTATAGTATAGTGGTCTGTAGAATAGTATACTATAGTATAGTATAGTGGTCTGTAGCATAGTACACTATAATATAGTATAGTGGGCTGTAGTATAGTATACTATAGTATGGTTAATGGCATAGTATGCTATAGTATAGTGGTCTGTAGTATGGTATACTATATTATAGTATAGTGGTCTGTAGTATAGTATACTATAGTATAGTGGTCTGTAGTATAGTATACCATGGTATAGTATAGTGGTCTGCGGTATAGTATGCTATAATATAGTATAGTGGGCTGTAGCATAGTATACTGTAGTATAGTATACTACGGTATAGTATATTGGTCTGTAGTATAGTATACTATGCTATAGTATAGTATAGTGGTCTGTAGCATAGTATACCATGGTATAGTATAGAGGTTTGTAGTATAGTATACTATAATATAGTATAGTGGCCTACAGCATAGTATACCATATTATAGTGGTTTGTGGCATAGTATAGTATAGTGGTATAGTATACAATAGTATATTATTGAGGTCTGAGCATAGTATGCTATAGTATATTGATATGTAGCATAGTATACTATAGTTTAGTATAGTGGTCTGTGACAGACTATAGTATAGTATAGTATAGTGGTCTGTGACATAGTATACTATTCTATAGTATAGTGGCCTACAGAATAGTGTACTATCATATCATACAGTGGTCTATAGTGTGGTGGTCTGTAGTATAGTATACTATAGTATGGAATAGTGGCCTTCAGCATAGTGTACTATAGTATAGTGGTCTGTAGCATAGTATACTATAGTATAGTGGTCTGTAGCATAGTATACTATAGTATAGTGGTCTGTAGCATAGTATACTATAGCATAGTGGTCTGTAGCATAGTATACTATAGTATAGCATAGTGGCCTACAGCATAGTATACTATAGTCTGTAGTCTGTAGCATAGTATACTATAGTATAGTGGTATGTAGTACAGTATACTATATACTTCATACATCTTAGCCAAGTACATTTAAACTCAGTTTTCACAATTCCTGACATTTAATTCTCGTAAAAATTCCCTGTCTTAGGTCAGTTAGGATCACCACTTTATTTTAAGAATGTGAAATGTCAGAATAATAGTAGAGATCATTATTTATTTCAGCTTTAATTTCTTTCATCACTTTCCCAGTGGGTCAGAAGTTTACATACACTCAATTAGTATTTGGTTGCATTGCCTTTTAAATAGTTTAACGTGGGTCAAGTGTTTCAGGTAGCCTTCCACAAGCTTCCCACAATAAGTTGGGTGAATTTCGCCCATTCCTCCTGACAGATCTGGTGTAACGGAGTCAGTTTTGTAAGAACCTTGCTCGCACATGCTTTTCTTTGGGGGGTATTGAGGTCAGGGCTTTGTGATGGCCAATCCACTACCTTGACTTTGTTGCCATTTTGCCACAACTTTGGAAGTATGCTTGGGTTCATTGTCCGTTTGGAAGACCCATTTGCGACCAAGCTTTAACTTCCTGACTGATGTCTTGAGATGTTGCTTCAATATGTCCACATCATTTTCCTCCCTCATGATGCCATCTATTTCGTGAAGTGCACCAGTCCCTCCTGCAATAAAGCGCTGCCACCCCCGTGCTTCACGGTTTCAAACCCAAAGTACGTTAATCTCTAGGAGACAGAACGCGTCTCCTTCCTGAGCGGTATGACGGCTGCGTGGTCCCATGGTGTTTATAGTTGCGTACTATTGTTTGTACAGATGAACGTGGGACCTTCAGAGGTTTGGAAATTGCTCCCAAGGATGAACCAGACTTGTGGAGGTCTACAATTTTTTTTCTGAGGTCTTGGCTGATTTCTTTTGATTTTCCCATGATGTCAAGCAAAGAGGCACTGAGTTTGAAGGTAGGCCTTGAAATACATCCACAGGTACACCTTCAATTGACTCAAATTATGTCAATTAGCCTATCAGAAGCTTCTAAAGCCATGACATCATTTTCTGGAATTTTCCAAGCTGTTTAAAGGCACAGTCAACTTAGTGTATGTAAACTTCTGACCCACTGGAATTGTGATACAGTGAATTATAAGTGAAATAATATGTCTGTAAACAATTGTTGGAAAAATTGTCCTGACATTGTCCTAACCGAAAAGATGGCTTAACCGACGTGCCAAAACTATAGTTTGGCGGTCCTTCTGTAGCTCAGTTGGTAGAGCATGGCGCTTGTAACACCAGGTTAGTGGGTTCGATTCCCGGGACCACCCATACGTAGAATGTATGCACACATGACTGTAAGTCGCTTTGGATAAAAGCGTCTGCTAAATGGCATATATTATTATTATTATATATTATTATATTATATAGTTTGTTAACAAGAAATTTGTGGAGTGGTTGAAAAATGAGTTTTAATGACACCAGATGTACGTAAACTTCTGACTTCAACTGTATGTATTATATTGTAGTGTAATGTGTATAGTATAGTGGTCTGTAGTATAGTGTAGTTTAGTGATCTGTGTGTGTGGGGGTGGTTAGAGAGAGGGATAGATACAGAGAGTGTATTATCTACCTCACTTGCTTTGGCAATGTTAACATGTTTCCCATGCCAATAAGCCCCTTGAATTGAATTGAGAGAGAGGGACAAATTGAGAGGGTTTTGGAGAGAGATACATTTCTTTGGCAATGTTCACATATGTTTCCCATGCCAATAAAGCCCGGTGAATTGACATGATCTCTCTCCCTCTCTCCTTGTCTCTCTCCCTCTCTCTTTGTGTCTCTCTCTGGTCTCTCTCCTGTCTCTCTTTGTCTTTCTCTTTGTCTTTCTCCTTTCTCTTCCTCTCTCCATGTCTCTCTCCCTCTCTTTGTGTGTCTCTCTTTGTCTTTCTCTTTGTCTTTCTCCTTTCTCTTCCTCTCTCCATGTCTCTCTCCCTCTCTCTTTGTGTCTCTCTCTCCTTGTCTCTCTCCCTCTCTTTGTGTCTCTCTCCTTGTCTCTCTCCTTGTCTCTCTCCTGTCTCTCTATATCTCTCCCTCTCTCTTTGTGTCTCTCTCCTTGTCTCTCTCCTTGTCTCTCTCCTGTCTCTCTATCTCTCTCCCTCTCTTTGTGTCTCTCTCCTGTCTCTCGATCTCTCCCCTCTCTCCTTGTCTCTCTCCTGTCTCTCTCTCTCTTTCCCTCTCTCTTTGTGTCTCTCGTCTCTCTCCTTGTCTCTCTCCTGTCTCTCTCTCTCTCTCTCTCTCTCCCTCTCTACTAGTCTCTCTCCTGTCTCTCTATCGCTCTCCCTCTCTCTTTGTGTATCTCTCACCTTGTCTCCTGTCTCCTTGTCTCCTATCTCTCTCTGTTGTGGAGGTTGGGGAGAAGGCCAGCTCTGAATTCTCTCCTGCTCTCAAACACAACAGTTTCCAATTGCCCATTATTGGTTGGCACTTATGAATGTATAATGAGATGTACAATGCAGGCTATTCTACAGACACTCAGACCACTCCAACACTATATTCTATCTCTGGATTGCCGTTTAGGCTAATGTTACATTTCATACACTGTGTCATAGTTGAGTCAAAGAAAATAATGTATTCTTAAAATGTTATTTTCTTCTCTCTAAATACTCAAGTTTGAACACGGAAATATAATAGCATTCTTCTGTTCTTCCTGTGCTCTCTCTCTCTCCCTTCCCCTGCTCTCTCTCCCTTCCCCTGCTCTCTCTCCCTTCCCCTGCTCTCTCTCCCTTCCCCTGCTCTCTCTCCCTTCCCCTGCTCTCTCTCCCTTCCCCTGCTCTCTCTCCCTTCCCCTGCTCTCTCTCCCTTCCCCTGCTCTCTCTCTCCCTTCCCCTGCTCTCTCTCTCCCTTCCCCTGCTCTCTCTCCCTTCCCCTGCTCTCTCTCTCCCTTCCCCTCCTCTCTCCCTTCCCCTGCTCTCTCTCCCTTCCCCTGCTCTCTCTCCCTTCCCCTGCTCTCTCTCTCCCTTCCCCTCCTCTCTCCCTTCCCCTGCTCTCTCTCCCTTCCCCTGCTCTCTCTCCCTTCCCCTCCTCTCTCCCTTCCCCTGCTCTCTCTCCCTTCCCCTGCTCTCTCTCCCTTCCCCTGCTCTCTCTCTCCCTTCCCCTGCTCTCTCTCCCTTCCCCTGCTCTCTCATTCCCTTCCCCTCCTCTCTCCCTTCCCCTCTCTCTCTCCCTTCCCCTGCTCTCTCTCTCCCTTCCCCTGCTCTCTCTCTCCCTTCCCCTGCTCTCTCTCCCTTCCCCTGCTCTCTCTCTCCCTTCCCATGCTCTCTCTCAATTCCCATGCTCTCTCTCTCCCTTCCCCTGCTCTCTCTCCCTTCCCATGCTCTCTCTCAATTCCCATGCTCTCTCTCCCTTCCCCTGCTCTCTCTCTCCCTTCCCCTGCTCTCTCTCTCCCTTCCCCTGCTCTCTCTCCCTTCCCCTGCTCTCTCTCTCCCTTCCCTCCTCTCTCCCTTCCCCTGCTCTCTCTCCCTTCCCCTGCTCTCTCTCTCCCTTCCCCTGCTCTCTCTCCCTTCCCCTGCTCTCTCTCCCCTTCCCCTGCTCTCTCTCTCCTTCCCCTGCTCTCTCTCAATTCCCATGCTCCCTCTCTCCCTTCCCATGCTCTCTCTCTCCCTTCCCATGCTCTCTCTCTCCCTTCCCTTGCTCTCTCTCCCTTCCCCTGCTCTCTCTCCCTTCCCCTGCTCTTTCTCTCTCCCTGCTCTCTCTCTCTCTCTCCCTTCCCTTGCTATCTCTCCCTTCCCCTGCTCTCTCTCAATTCCCCTGCTCTCTCTACCTTCCCCTGCTCTCTCTCTCCCTTCCCCTGCTCTCTCTCTCTCCCTGCTCTCGCTCTCTCCCTGCTCTCTCTCTCTCTCCCTCCCACATCTCGATCTCTCTCCCTTCCGCTGCTCTCTCTCCCTTCTCTCTGTCTCCCTTTCCCTGCTCTCTCTCTCCCTTCCCCTCCTCTCTCTCTCCTCTCTCTCTCTTCTCTCTCTCTCCCCACATCTCTCTCTCTCTCTCTCCTTCCCCTCCTCTCTCTCTCTCTCTCTCTCTCTCTCTCTCTCTCTCTCTCTCTCTCTCTCTCTCTCTCTCTCTCTCTCTCTCTCTCTCTCTCTCTCTATCCCTGCTCACCCCCACTCCTTTTTCTGTTGTACAGGTCGCCATGGAGATGGCGGCTACTGGCCTTCTGACAACAACCTGATTGATAGGAGCAGTTTGAACGGTAAGCACCCCCACACAGCCTTAACTGCTCCCTATTGTAAAAGTGTTACCGCCCTGTGCTGTTTTCAGAGTTAACTATACTAGACCTGGGTTCAAATACTATTCCACATCTTTCAAATACTTTGATTACTGGTTTTTAGCCTGTCAGGAGTGTCATGTGAGTGGGTGGGTTATATTTTGGTTCTGTTGTGCCATGCACAAGGTCTGGGAAAACTAGTTGATTTCACAGGAAACGGCTCCCTACTGTGACATCACTTAGTCTCTCTGTTCCCAGACCTGGAAACGGCTCCCTACTGTGACATCACCTAGTCTCTCTGAAACCCAGACCTGGAAACGGCTCCCTACTGTGACATCACCTAGTCTCTCTGTTCCCAGACCTGGAAACGGCTCCCTACTGTGACATCACCTAGTCTCTCTGAAACCCAGACCTGGAAACGGCTCCCTACTGTGACATCACCTAGTCTCTCTGTTCCCAGACCTGGAAACGGCTCCCTACTGTGACATCACCTAGTCTCTCTGTTCCCAGACCTGGAAACGGCTCCCTACTGTGACATCACCTAGTCTCTCTGTTCCCAGACCTGGAAACGGCTCCCTACTGTGACATCACCTAGTCTCTCTGTTCCCAGACCTGGAAACGGCTCCCTACTGTGACATCACCTAGTCTCTCTGTTCCCAGACCTGGAAACGGCTCCCTACTGTGACATCACCTAGTCTCTCTGTTCCCAGACCTGGAAACGGCTCCCTACTGTGACATCACTTAGTCTCTCTGTTCCCAGACCTGGAAACGGCTCCCTACTGTGACATCACCTAGTCTCTCTGTTCCCAGACCTGGAAACGGCTCCCTACTGTGACATCACCTAGTCTCTCTGTTCCCAGACCTGGAAACGGCTCCCTACTGTGACATCACCTAGTCTCTCTGTTCCCAGACCTGGAAACGGCTCCGGGAACTATAGACTAGTTGACTAGATAGACAAAGGCTCTGTGCACATGCACACACACACACACGGCAGGATGTGGAGTTGGGAAATCTGTCTGTTAATTAAGGACTAGCATATCATTACAGCCTGCAGGTTTATGAGCAGGGGAAGAGAGGGAGGGAAGGAGGGGTAGACTAGAGAGGGGGAGGGAGGGGTAGACTAGAGAGGGAGGGAAGGAGGGGTAGACTAGAGAGGGAGGGAAGGAGGGGTGGACTAGAGAGGGAGGGAAGGAGGGGTAGACTAGAGAGGGAGGGAAGGAGGGGTAGACTAGAGAGGGAGGGAAGGAGGGGTGGACCAGAGAGGGAGGGAAGGAGGGGTAGACTAGAGAGGGAGGGAAGGAGGGGTAGACTAGAGAGGGAGGGAGGGGTAGACTAGAGAGGGAGGGAGGGGTAGACTAGAGAGGGAGGGGTAGACTAGACAGGGAGGGAGGGGTAGACTAGAGAGGGAGGGGTAGGCTAGAGAGGGAGGGGTAGGCTAGAGAGGGAGGGAGGGGTAGACTAGACAGGGAGGGAGGGGTAGACTAGAGAGGGAGGGAGGGGTAGACTAGAGAGGGAGGGGTAGGCTAGAGAGGGAGGGAGGGGTAGACTAAAGAGGCAGGGAAGGAGGGGTAGACTAGAGAGGGAGGGGTAGGCTAGAGAGGGAGGGAGGGGTAGACTAGACAGGGAGGGAGGGGTAGACTAGAGAGGGAGGGAGAGGTAGACTAGAGAGGGAGGGAAGGAGGGGTAGACTAGAGAGGGAGGGAAGGAGGGGTAGACTAGAGAGGGAAGGAGGGAGGGGTAGACTAGAGAGGGGGGGGGGGGGGTAGACTAGAGAGGGAAGGAAGGAGGGGTAGACTAGAGAGGGAGGGAAGGAGGGGTAGACTAGAGAGGGAAGGAAGGAGGGGTAGACTAGAGAGGGAAGGAGGGGTAGACTAGAGAGGGAGGGAAGGAGGGGTAGACTAGAGAGGGAGGGAAGGAGGGGTAGACTAGATGGGGAGGGAAGGAGGGGTAGACTAGAGAGGGAAGGAAGGAGGGGTAGACTAGAGAGGGAGGGAAGGAGGGGTAGACTAGAGAGTGAAGGAAGGAGGGGTAGACTAGAGAGGGAAGGGAGGGGCAGATTAGAGAGGGAGGGAGGGGTAGACTAGAGAGGGAAGGGAGGGGCAGATTAGAGAGGGAGGGAAGGAGGGGTAGACTAGAGAGGGACCACTATCCAGTCTGAAAGACCCTATCCAGTCTGAGTAACCCTATCCAGCCTGACTAACCCTATCCAGTCTGACGAACCCTATCCAGTCTGACTAACCCTATCCAGTCTGACTAACCCTTTCCAGTCTGAGTAAAACTAACCCTATCCAGTCTGACTAACCCTATCCAGTCTGAGTAACCCTATCCAGTCTGACTAACCCCATCCAGTCTTAGTAACACTAACCCTATCCAGTCTGAGAAACCCTAACCCTATCCAGTCTGACTAACCCTATCCCGTCTGACTAACCCTATCCAGTCTGAGTAACCCTATCCAGTCTGAGTAACCCTATCCAGTCTGAGTAACACTAACCCTATCCAGTCTGACTAACCCTATCCAGTCTGACAAGCCCTATCCCATCTGACTAACCCTATCCAGTCTGACTAACCCTATCCAGTCTGACTAACCCTATTCCGTCTGACTAACCCTATCCAGTCTGAGTAACACTATCCAGTCTGACTAACCCTATCCAGTCTGAGAAACCCTAACACTATCCAGTCTGAGAAACCCTAACATTATCCAGCCTGAGTAACCCTATCCAGTCTGACTAACCCTATCCAGTCTGAGTAACCCTAACCCTATCCAGTCTGAGTAACCCTAACCCTGTCCAGTCTGACTAACCCTATCCAGTCTGACTAACCCTATCCAGTCTGAGTAACACTAATCCTATCCAGTCTGACTAACCCTATCCAGTCTGAGAAACCCTAACACGATCCAGTCTGAGAAACCCTAACACTATCCAGTCTGAGAAACCCTAACACTATCCAGTCTGAGAAACCCTAACACTATCCAGTCTGAGTAACCCTATCCAGTCTGAGTAACCCTAACCCTGTCCAGTCTGACTAACCCTATCCAGTCTGACTAACCCTATCCAGTCTGAGTAACACTAATCCTATCCAGTCTGACTAACCCTATCCAGTCTGAGTAACCCTAACCCTATCCAATCTGAGTAACCCTAACCCTGTCCAGTCTGACTAACCCGATCCAGTCTGACTAACCCTATCCAGTCTGACTAACCCTATCCCGTCTGAGTAACCCTAACCATATCCAGTCTGAGTAACCCGATCCAGTCTGAGTAACCCGATCCAGTCTGAGTAACCCGATCCAGTCTGACTAACCCTATCCAGTCTGACTAACCCTATCCAGTCTGAGTAACCCTATCCAGTCTGACTAACCCTATCCAGTCTGACGAACCCTATCCAGTCTGACTAACCCTATCCAGTCTGACTAACCCTTTCCAGTCTGAGTAAAACTAACCCTATCCAGTCTGACTAACCCTATCCAGTCTGAGTAACCCTATCCAGTCTGACTAACCCCATCCAGTCTTAGTAACACTAACCCTATCCAGTCTGAGTAACACTAACCCTATCCAGTCTGACTAACCCTATCCCGTCTGACTAACCCTATCCAGTCTGAGTAACCCTATCCAGTCTGAGTAACCCTATCCAGTCTGAGTAACCCTAACCCTGTCCAGTCTGACTAACCCTATCCAGTCTGACTAACCCTATCCAGTCTGAGTAACACTAATCCTATCCAGTCTGACTAACCCTATCCAGTCTGAGTAACCCTAACCCTATCCAGTCTGAGTAACCCTAACCCTGTCCAGTCTGACTAACCCGATCCAGTCTGACTAACCCTATCCAGTCTGACTAACCCTATCCCGTCTGAGTAACCCTAACCATATCCAGTCTGAGTAACCCGATCCAGTCTGAGTAACCCGATCCAGTCTGAGTAACCCGATCCAGTCTGACTAACCCTATCCAGTCTGACTAACCCTATCCAGTCTGAGTAACACTATCCAGTCTGAGTAACATTATCCAGTCTGAGTAACACTATCCAGTCTGAGTAACCCGATCCAGTCTGAGTAACCCAATCCAGTCTGACTAACCCTATCCAGTCTGACTAACCCTATCCAGTCTGAGAAACCCTATCCAGTCTGAGTAACCCTATCCAGTCTGAGTAACCCTATCCAGTCTGAGAAACCCTATCCAGTCTGACTAACCCTATCCAGTCTGAGAAACCCTATTCAGTCTGAGAAACCCTATCCAGTCTGAGAAACCCTATCCAGTTTGACTAACCCTATCCAGTCTGAGAAACCCTATCCAGTCTGAGAAACCCTATCCAGTCTGAGAAACCCTATCCAGTCTGAGTAACCCTATCCAGTCTGAGTAACCCTATCCAGTCTGAGTAACCCTATCCAGTCTGAGATACCCTAACACTGTCCAGTCTGAGAAACCGTAACACTATCCAGTCTGAGAAACCCTAACACTATCCAGTCTGAGTAACCCTATCCAGTCTGAGTAACCCTATCCAGTCTGAGAAACCCTAACCCTATCCAGTCTGAGTAACCCTGTCCAGTCTGAGAAACCCTAACCCTATCCAGTCTGAGAAACCCTAACACTATCCAGTCTGAGAAACCCTAACACTATCCAGTCTGAGAAATCCTAGTCTAACACTATCCAGTCTGAGTAACCCTATCCAGTCTGAGTAACCCTATCCAGTCTGAGAAACCCTAACCCTATCCAGTCTGAGTAACCCTAACCCTGTCCAGTCTGAGAAACCCTAACGCTATCCAGTCTGAGAAACCCTAACACTATACAGTCTGAGAAACCCTAACACTATCCAGTCTGAGAAACCCTAACACTATCCAGCCTGAGTAACCCTATCCAGTCTGAGAAACCCTAACACTATCCAGTCTGAGAAACCCTAACACTATCCAGTCTGAGAAACCCTAACACTATCCAGTCTGAGTAACCCTATCCAGTCTGAGAAACCCTAACACTATCCAGTCTGAGTAACCCTAACACTATCCAGCCTGAGTAACCCTATCCAGTCTGAGAAACCCTAACCCTATCCAGTCTGAGAAACCGTAACACTGTCCAGTCTGAGAAACCGTAACACTATCCAGTCTGAGAAACCCTAACACTATCCAGTCTGAGAAACCCTAACACTATCCAGCCTGAGTAACCCTGTCCAGTCTGAGAAACCCTAACCCTATCCAGCCTGAGTAACCCTAACACTATCCAGTCTGAGAAACCCTAACACTATCCAGCCTGAGTAACCCTAACACTATCCAGTCTGAGAAACCCTAACACTATCCAGCCTGAGTCATGTATATGATAACAACCTGCACACACACACACACACACTCATGCCCGCTGTAATCTGTAATCATACTTGAGAGTGTTGGCAGAACGTCGCCAGGGATCGGCGGGGCTCGCTGGTACGACAGCGTGCTCACTGACCCACTGCAATGCCTGCTGGGATGAATTAGGAGGAAACCGGTGGCTTCTGTCTGTCCTTCTGATTAGGAGCAGATGGTTGAGCCTGTTGCCTTCCAGCATGATAGAGGTCAGAGTTCACTGATGAAGCACAGACCCTCCGTGTATTGTACCTGGTTCTCAATGGACAAGAGCAGTGTGAAACAGAGACTGTGTCCCTGATGGCACCCTATTCCCTATGCAGTGCATTACTTTGGACCGTCAAGTTGGCGCACATATTGTCCATACTGCCTGGGCTCTGGTTAAAAGTAGTGCAGTACATAGGGAATAGTGTGCAACTGTGCCCTAGGTGTGCAGTAATTATAGTAGCTGGATGCCCAGACTTGTGACCCTGAGCAGTGAACGAGTCATTTATCCTGTCCAAGAGACGGGACTGCTCAGGTGTTGTGGGACTGAGACTAATCTCATTTGTCTTTCCTGTGTTCTTTAGTTCTACTTAATGTTCTTAGAATATTCCTAGATGTTCTGGATTGTGTTCATGTTCCTAGATGTTCTGGATTGTGTTCATGTTCCTAGATGTTCTGGATTGTGTTCATGTTCCAAGATGTTCTGGATTGTGTTCATGTTCCTAGATGTTCTCGATTGTGTTCATGTTCCTAGATGTTCTGGATTGTGTTCATGTTCCTAGATGTTCTGGATTGTGTTCATGTTCCTAGATGTTCTGGATTGTGTTCATGTTCTGGATTGTGTTCATGTTCTGGATTGTGTTCATGTTCTGGATTGTGTTCATGTTCCTAGATGTTCTGGATTGTGTTCATGTTCTGGATTGTGTTCATGTTCTGGATTGTGTTCATGTTCCTAGATGTTCTGGATTGTGTTCATGTTCTGGATTGTGTTCATGTTCCTAGATGTTCTGGATTGTGTTCATGTTCCTAGATGTTCTGGATTGTGTTCATGTTCCTAGATGTTCTGGATTGTGTTCATGTTCCTAGATGTTCTGGATTGTGTTCATGTTCTGGATTGTGTTCATGTTCCTAGATGTTCTGGATTGTGTTCATGTTCTGGATTGTGTTCATGTTCTGGATTGTGTTCATGTTCCTAGATGTTCTGGATTGTGTTCATGTTCCTAGATGTTCTGGATTGTGTTCATGTTCTGGATTGTGTTCATGTTCTGGATTGTGTTCATGTTCCTAGATGTTCTGGATTGTGTTCATGTTCTGGATTGTGTTCATGTTCCTAGATGTTCTGGATTGTGTTCATGTTCCTAGATGTTCTGGATTGTGTTCATGTTCCTAGATGTTCTGGATTGTGTTCATGTTCTACTATTGTTAGCCTACCTAGTTACTTATAAAACAATCCAATCCATCGGCTCCTAGAAGGGTCTATTTTTATCCTAACCCAGTCTGAAAGATCCCATGTGTGCAATCTGTGTTTCTCTTCGCCTCGGAACGTTGGGATTCCATCTTGAAAATCATCTGAAAAGCATCTTAATGAATAGGAGATAATACTGTTGAAATAACCCTAATACAGCAGATGAGCATCGACGCGGAACCGGACTGGAATTGAAGTCTAGCGTCAGCGTCATTAACCAATGTCTGTGTCCCAAAATGTATATTCCTTTTGACTAGGGCTCTGGTCTAAAGTAGTGCACTATATAGGGAATAGGGCTCTGGTCTAAAGTAGTGCACTATATAGGGAATAGGGCTCTGGTCTAAAGTAGTGCACTATAAAGGGAATAGGGCTCTGGTCTAAAGTAGTGCACTATATAGGGAATAGGGCTCTGGTCTAAAGTAGTGCACTATATAGGGAATAGGGCTCTGGTCTAAAGTAGTGCACTATATAGGGAATAGGGCTCTGGTCTAAAGTAGTGCACTATAAAGGGAATAGGGCTCTGGTCTAAAGTAGTGCACTATATAGGGAATAGGGCTCTGATCTAAAGTAGTGCACTATGTTCAGAATAGGGTGCCATTTGGGACATGTACAGTGTGTTACCAGGACGATGGGTCTGAGGCACTCTCACACATTATCTGATATTTCTGCTGTAATAGCTATTGTTGAGACGGCTAGACCGGATAATGTTAAACTTCGAGGACAGACCAAGATGGTTTCTTCTAAGGCTGCTCATCCAGTCGAGGCCAGAGTTTAGAGCTCTGCAATTCGACCTGAGGGCATAAGGCCTGAGGGTAGAGCCTGTTTTTTTTCAGGTATCACTGATTGGATACTAACATTTTGATCCTGGGTCATTTGCTCGTGCTCCTGCTGCATGAGAAAACGGCCCAGTTTTAGAGTGATGAAAAGTAGCTAACTGCTAACTGCTCTCTCATGTCACCTCATTGAGGAGAGCAGCCCAAGCGTAGCCGTTGCTATGGATACTGACAGACTCAGAGCCACCATGAGCAGAGTGCATGCAGAGTGAGCTGCGTCACAGAGAGCGAGTGACAGACAGAGAGGAACAACTAATGGATTTATTAACAGAGGAAGTTGCTATGGATACTGACAGAATCAGAGCCACCATGAGCAGAGTGCATGCAGAGTGAGCTGCGTCACAGAGAGCGAGTGACAGACAGAGAGGAACAGCTAATGGATTTACTAACGGAGGAAGTTGCTATGGATACTGACAGACTCAGAGCCACCATGAGCAGAGTGCATGCAGAGTGAGCTGCGTCACAGAGAGCGAGTGACAGACAGAGAGGAACAACTAATGGATTTACTAACAGAGGAAGTTGCTATGGATACTGACAGACTCAGAGCCACCATGAGCAGAGTGCATGCAGAGTGAGCTGCGTCACAGAGAGCGAGTGACAGACAGAGAGGAACAACTAATGGATTTACTAACAGAGGAAGTTGCTATGGATACTGACAGACTCAGAGCCACCATGAGCAGAGTGCATGCAGAGTGAGCTGCGTCACAGAGAGCGAGTGACAGACAGAGAGGAACAGCTAATGGATTTACTAACAGACCTTAAATTTGGCAGAAGCAATCGGGCCTGAACTTTCTGGGCCTGGTTAGGGTAGGACCTGAACTTTCTGGGCCTGGTTAGGGTATGACCTGAACTTTCTGGGCCTTGGCGGGGTAGGGCCTGAACTTTCTGGGCCTGGGCGGGGTAGGACCTGGGTAGGGAAGGGCCTGAACATCGTGGGCCTGGTTAGGGAAGGGTCTGAATAGTTTGGGCCTGGGTATGTGGGGGCATGAACATCGTGGGCCTGGGTAGGAAAGGGCCTGAACATCGCAGGCCGGGCAGGGTAGGACCTGAACGGTGTGGGCCTGGGTATGTGGGGGCCTGAATGTCATGGGCCTGGGTAGGATAAGGACTGAACATTGTAGGTATGGGCAGGTTTGGGCCTGAACGTTGTGGGTCTGGGCAGGGTAGGGACTGAATGTTGTGTGCCTGGGTAGTTTAGGGACTGAAGGTCACTGGTAAGGGCAGGGTGGGGACTGAAGGTCACGGGTAAGGGCAGGGTGGGGACTGAAGGTCACGGGTAAGGGCAGGGTGGGGACTGAAGGTCACGGGTAAGGGCAGGGTGGGGACTGAAGGTCACGGGTAAGGGCAGGGTAGGGACTGAAGGTCACGGGTAAGGGCAGGGTAGGGCCTGAAGGTCACGGGTAAGGGCAGGGTAGGTACTGAAGGTCACGGGTAAGGGCAGGGTAGGGACTGAAGGTCACGGGTAAGGGCAGGGTAGGGACTGAAGGTCACGGGTAAGGGCAGGGTAAGGACTGAAGGTCACTGGTAAGAGCAGGGTAGGGGCTGAAGATCACGGGTAAGGGCAGGGTAGGGACTGAAGGTCACGGGTAAGGGCAGGGTAGGGACTGAAGGTCACGGGTAAGGGCAGGGTAGGGACTGAAGATCACGGGTAAGGGCAGGGTAGGGTAGGTACTGAAGGTCACGGGTAAGGGCAGGGTAGGGACTGAAGGTCACGGGTAATGGCAGGGTAGGGTAGGGACTGAAGATCACGGGTAAGGGCAGGGTAGGGGCTGAAGGTCACGGGTAAGGGCAGGGTAGGGACTGAAGATCACGGGTAAGGGCAGGGTAGGGACTGAAGATCACGGGTAAGGGCAGGGTAGGGTAGGTACTGAAGGTCACGGGTAAGGGTAGGGTAGGGACTGAAGATCACGGGTAAGGGCAGGGTAGGGACTGAAGGTCACGGGTAAGGGCAGGGTAGGGTAGGGGCTGAAGGTCACGGGTAAGGGCAGGGTAGGGACTGAATGTCACGGGTAAGGGCAGGGTAGGGCCTGAATGTCACGTTTAAGGGCAGGGTAGGGCCTGAATGTCACGGGTAAGGGCAGGGTAGGGCCTGAATGTCATGGGTAAGGGCAGGGTAGGGACTGAAGGTCACGGGTAAGGGCAGGGTAGGGCCTGAATGTCACGGGTAAGGGCAGGGTAGGGCCTGAATGTCATGGCTAAGGGCAGGGTAGGGCCTGAATGTCACGGCTAAGGGCAGGGTAGGGCCTGAATGTCATGGCTAAGGGCAGAGTAGGACCTGAATGTCACGGCTAAGGGCAGGGTAGGGCCTGAATGTCATGGCTAAGGGCAGGGTAGGGCCTGAATGTCATGGCTAAGGGCAGGGTAGGGCCTGAAGGTCATGGCTAAGGGCAGGGTAGGGACTGAAGGTCATGGCTAAGGGCAGGGTAGGGACTGAAGGTCATGGCTAAGGGCAGGGTAGGGACTGAAGGTCACGGGTAAGGGCAGGGTAGGGTAGGGACTGAAGATCACGGGTAAGGGCAGGGTAGGGGCTGAAGGTCACGGGTAAGGGCAGGGTAGGGACTGAAGATCACGGGTAAGGGCAGGGTAGGGACTGAAGGTCACGGGTAAGGGCAGGGTAGGGACTGAAGATCACGGGTAAGGGCAGGGTAGGGTAGGTACTGAAGGTCACGGGTAAGGGTAGGGTAGGGACTGAAGATCACGGGTAAGGGCAGGGTAGGGACTGAAGGTCACGGGTAAGGGCAGGGTAGGGTAGGGGCTGAAGGTCACGGGTAAGGGCAGGGTAGGGACTGAAGGTCACGGGTAAGGGCAGGGTAGGACCTGAAGGTCACGTTTAAGGGCAGGGTAGGACCTGAAGGTCATGGGCAAGCGCAGGGTAGGGCCTGAATGTCACGGGTAAGGGCAGGGTAGGGCCTGAAGGTCACGGGTAAGGGCAGGGTAGGACCTGAATGTCACGGGTAAGGGCAGGGTAGGGCCTGAATGTCATGGCTAAGGGCAGGGTAGGGCCTGAATGTCACGGGTAAGGGCAGGGTAGGGCCTGAATGTCATGGCTAAGGGCAGGGTAGGGCCTGAATGTCACGGGTAAGGGCAGGGTAGGGCCTGAATGTCACGGGTAAGGGCAGGGTAGGGCCTGAAGGTCATGGCTAAGGGCAGGGTAGGGCCTGAAGGTCATGGCTAAGGGCAGGGTAGGGACTGAAGGTCATGGCTAAGGGCAGGGTAGGGACTGAAGGTCATGGCTAAGGGCAGGGTAGGGACTGAAGATCACGGGTAAGGGCAGGGTAGGGTAGGTACTGAAGGTCACGGGTAAGGGCAGGGTAGGGACTGAAGGTCACGGGTAATGGCAGGGTAGGGTAGGGACTGAAGATCACGGGTAAGGGCAGGGTAGGGGCTGAAGGTCACGGGTAAGGGCAGGGTAGGGACTGAAGATCACGGGTAAGGGCAGGGTAGGGACTGAAGATCACGGGTAAGGGCAGGGTAGGGTAGGTACTGAAGGTCACGGGTAAGGGTAGGGTAGGGACTGAAGATCACGGGTAAGGGCAGGGTAGGGACTGAAGGTCACGGGTAAGGGCAGGGTAGGGCCTGAAGGTCACGGGTAAGGGCAGGGTAGGGACTGAAGGTCACGGGTAAGGGCAGGGTAGGACCTGAAGGTCACGGGTAAGGGCAGGGTAGGGCCTGAAGGTCACGGGTAAGGGCAGGGTAGGGCCTGAAGGTCACGGGTAAGGGCAGGGTAGGGCCTGAAGGTCACGGGTAAGGGCAGGGTAGGACCTGAATGTCACGGGTAAGGGCAGGGTAGGGCCTGAATGTCATGGCTAAGGGCAGGGTAGGGCCTGAATGTCACGGCTAAGGGCAGGGTAGGGCCTGAATGTCATGGCTAAGGGCAGGGTAGGGCCTGAATGTCACGGGTAAGGGCAGGGTAGGGCCTGAATGTCATGGCTAAGGGCAGGGTAGGGCCTGAAGGTCACGGGTAAGGGCAGGGTAGGGCCTGAAGGTCATGGCTAAGGGCAGGGTAGGGACTGAAGGTCATGGCTAAGGGCAGGGTAGGGACTGAAGGTCATGGCTAAGGGCAGGGTAGGGACTGAAGGTCACGGGTAAGGGCAGGGTAGGGTAGGGACTGAAAATCACGGGTAAGGGCAGGGTAGGGGCTGAAGGTCACGGGTAAGGGCAGGGTAGGGACTGAAGATCACGGGTAAGGGCAGGGTAGGGACTGAAGGTCACGGGTAAGGGCAGGGTAGGGACTGAAGATCACGGGTAAGGGCAGGGTAGGGTAGGTACTGAAGGTCACGGGTAAGGGTAGGGTAGGGACTGAAGATCACGGGTAAGGGCAGGGTAGGGACTGAAGGTCACGGGTAAGGGCAGGGTAGGGTAGGGGCTGAAGGTCACGGGTAAGGGCAGGGTAGGGACTGAAGGTCACGGGTAAGGGCAGGGTAGGACCTGAAGGTCACGTTTAAGGGCAGGGTAGGACCTGAAGGTCATGGGCAAGCGCAGGGTAGGGCCTGAAGGTCACGGGTAAGGGCAGGGTAGGGCCTGAAGGTCACGGGTAAGGGCAGAGTAGGACCTGAATGTCACGGGTAAGGGCAGGGTAGGGCCTGAATGTCATGGCTAAGGGCAGAGTAGGACCTGAATGTCACGGGTAAGGGCAGGGTAGGGCCTGAATGTCACGGGTAAGGGCAGGGTAGGGCCTGAATGTCACGGGTAAGGGCAGGGTAGGGCCTGAATGTCATGGCTAAGGGCAGGGTAGGGACTGAAGGTCACGGGTAAGAGCAGGGTAGGACCTGAAGGTCATGGCTAAGGGCAGGGTAGGGACTGAAGGTCATGGCTAAGGGCAGGGTAGGGACTGAAGGTCATGGCTAAGGGCAGGGTAGGGCCTGAAGGTCATGGCTAAGGGCAGGGTAGGGCCTGAAGGTCATGGGTAAGGGCAGGGTAGGGCCTGAAGGTCATGGCTAAGGGCAGGGTAGGGCCTGAAGGTCATGGCTAAGGGCAGGGTAGGACCTGAAGGTCATGGCTAAGGGCAGGGTAGGGCCTGAAGGTCATGGCTAAGGGCAGGGTAGGGCCTGAATGTCATGGCTAAGGGCAGGGTAGGGTAGGGGCTGAAGGTCATGGCTAAGGGCAGGGTAGGGTAGGGCCTGAAGGTCATGGCTAAGGGCAGGGTAGGGTAGGGCCTGAATGTCATGGCTAAGGGCAGGGTAGGGTAGGGCCTGAATGTCATGGCTAAGGGCAGGGTAGGGTAGGGCCTGAATGTCATGGCTAAGGGCAGGGTAGGGTAGGGCCTGAATGTCATGGCTAAGGGCAGGGTAGGGTAGGGCCTGAATGTCATGGCTAAGGGCAGGGTAGGGTAGGGCCTGAAGGTCATGGCTAAGGGCAGGGTAGGGTAGGGCCTGAAGGTCATGGCTAAGGGCAGGGTAGGGTAGGGCCTGAAGGTCATGGCTAAGGGCAGGGTAGGGTAGGGCCTGAATGTCATGGCTAAGGGCAGGGTAGGGTAGGGCCTGAAGGTCATGGCTAAGGGCAGGGTAGGGTAGGGCCTGAAGGTCATGGCTAAGGGCAGGGTAGGGTAGGGCCTGAAGGTCATGGCTAAGGGCAGGGTAGGGTAGGGCCTGAATGTCATGGCTAAGGGCAGGGTAGGGTAGGGCCTGAATGTCATGGCTAAGGGCAGGGTAGGGTAGGGCCTGAATGTCATGGCTAAGGGCAGGGTAGGGTAGGGCCTGAATGTCATGGCTAAGGGCAGGGTAGGGTAGGGCCTGAATGTCATGGCTAAGGGCAGGGTAGGGTAGGGCCTGAATGTCATGGCTAAGGGCAGGGTAGGGCCTGAATGTCATGGCTAAGGGCAGGGTAGGGTAGGGCCTGAATGTCATGGCTAAGGGCAGGTTAACCGTAGCTACACAGACACCTGTTGTTGTTCCTTGTGGGTTAACCGTAGCTACACAGACACCTGTTGTTGTTCCTTATGGGTTAACCGTAGCTACACAGACACCTGTTGTTGTTCCTTGTGGGTTAACCGTAGCTACACAGACACCTGTTGTTGTTCCTTGTGGGTTAACCGTAGCTACACAGACACCTGTTGTTGTTCCTTGTGGGTTAACCGTAGCTACACAGACACCTGTTGTTGTTCCTTGTGGGTTAACCGTAGCTACACAGACACCTGTTGTTGTTCCTTGTGGGTTAACCGTAGCTACACAGACACCTGTTGTTGTTCCTTATGGGTTAACCGTAGCTACACAGACACCTGCTGTTGTTCCTTGTGGGTTAACCGTAGCTACACAGACACCTGTTGTTGTTCCTTATGGGTTAACCGTAGCTACACAGACACCTGCTGTTGTTCCTTGTGGGTTAACCGTAGCTACACAGACACCTGCTGTTGTTCCTTGTGGGTTAACCGTAGCTACACAGACACCTGTTGTTGTTCCTTGTGGGTTAACCGTAGCTACACAGACACCTGTTGTTGTTCCTTGTGGGTTAACCGTAGCTACACAGACACCTGTTGTTGTTCCTTGTGGGTTAACCGTAGCTACACAGACACCTGTTGTTGTTCCTTGTGGGTTAACCGTAGCTACACAGACACCTGTTGTTGTTCCTTGTGGGTTAACCGTAGCTACACAGACACCTGTTGTTGTTCCTTGTGGGTTAACCGTAGCTACACAGACACCTGTTGTTGTTCCTTGTGGGTTAACCGTAGCTACACAGACACCTGTTGTTGTTCCTTGTGGGTTAACCGTAGCTACACAGACACCTGTTGTTGTTCCTTGTGGGTTAACCGTAGCTACACAGACACCTGTTGTTGTTCCTTGTGGGTTAACCGTAGCTACACAGACACCTGCTTGTTGTTCCTTGTGGGTTAACCGTAGCTACACAGACACCTGTTGTTGTTCCTTGTGGGTTAACCGTAGCTACACAGACACCTGTTGTTGTTCCTTGTGGGTTAACCGTAGCTACACAGACACCTGTTGTTGTTCCTTGTGGGTTAACCGTAGCTACACAGACACCTGTTGTTGTTCCTTGTGGGTTAACCGTAGCTACACAGACACCTGCTGTTGTTCCTTGTGGGTTAACCGTAGCTACACAGACACCTGTTGTTGTTCCTTGTGGGTTAACCGTAGCTACACAGACACCTGTTGTTGTTCCTTGTGGGTTAACCGTAGCTACACAGACACCTGCTGTTGTTCCTTGTGGGTTAACCGTAGCTACACAGACACCTGCTGTTGTTCCTTGTGGGTTAACCGTAGCTACACAGACACCTGTTGTTGTTCCTTGTGGGTTAACCGTAGCTACACAGACACCTGTTGTTGTTCCTTGTGGGTTAACCGTAGCTACACAGACACCTGCTGTTGTTCACAGACACCTGCTGTTGTTCCTTGTGGGTTAACCGTAGCTACACAGACACCTGTTGTTGTTCCTTGTGGGTTAACCGTAGCTACACAGACACCTGTTGTTGTTCCTTGTGGGTTAACCGTAGCTACACAGACACCTGTTGTTGTTCCTTGTGGGTTAACCGTAGCTACACAGACACCTGTTGTTGTTCCTTGTGGGTTAACCGTAGCTACACAGACACCTGTTGTTGTTCCTTGTGGGTTAACCGTAGCTACACAGACACCTGTTGTTGTTCCTTGTGGGTTAACCGTAGCTACACAGACACCTGTTGTTGTTCCTTGTGGGTTAACCGTAGCTACACAGACACCTGTTGTTGTTCCTTGTGGGTTAACCGTAGCTACACAGACACCTGTTGTTGTTCCTTGTGGGTTAACCGTAGCTACACAGACACCTGTTGTTGTTCCTTGTGGGTTAACCGTAGCTACACAGACACCTGTTGTTGTTCCTTGTGGGTTAACCGTAGCTACACAGACACCTGTTGTTGTTCCTTGTGGGTTAACCGTAGCTACACAGACACCTGTTGTTGTTCCTTGTGGGTTAACCGTAGCTACACAGACACCTGTTGTTGTTCCTTGTGGGTTAACCGTAGCTACACAGACACCTGTTGTTGTTCCTTGTGGGTTAACCGTAGCTACACAGACACCTGTTGTTGTTCCTTGTGGGTTAACCGTAGCTACACAGACACCTGTTGTTGTTCCTTATGGGTTAACCGTAGCTACACAGACACCTGTTGTTGTTCCTTGTGGGTTAACCGTAGCTACACAGACACCTGTTGTTTCCTTATGGGTTAAGCGTAGCTACACAGACACCTGCTGTTGTTCCTTATGGGTTAACCGTAGCTACACAGACACCTGTTGTTGTTCCTTGTGGGTTAACCGTAGCTACACAGACACCTGTTGTTGTTCCTTGTGGGTTAACCGTAGCTACACAGACACCTGTTGTTGTTCCTTGTGGGTTAACCGTAGCTACACAGACACCTGTTGTTGTTCCTTGTGGGTTAACCGTAGCTACACAGACACCTGTTGTTGTTCCTTGTGGGTTAACCGTAGCTACACAGACACCTGTTGTTGTTCCTTGTGGGTTAACCGTAGCTACACAGACACCTGTTGTTGTTCCTTGTGGGTTAACCGTAGCTACACAGACACCTGTGTTGTTCCTTGTGGGTTAACCGTAGCTACACAGACACCTGTTGTTGTTCCTTGTGGGTTAACCGTAGCTACACAGACACCTGTTGTTGTTCCTTGTGGGTTAACCGTAGCTACACAGACACCTGTTGTTGTTCCTTGTGGGTTAACCGTAGCTACACAGACACCTGTTGTTGTTCCTTGTGGGTTAACCGTAGCTACACAGACACCTGTTGTTGTTCCTTGTGGGTTAACCGTAGCTACACAGACACCTGTTGTTGTTCCTTGTGGGTTAACCGTAGCTACACAGACACCTGTTGTTGTTCCTTGTGGGTTAACCGTAGCTACACAGACACCTGTTGTTGTTCCTTGTGGGTTAACCGTAGCTACACAGACACCTGTTAACCGTAGCTGTTCCTTGTGGGTTAACCGTAGCTACACAGACACCTGCTGTTGTTCCTTGTGGGTTAACCGTAGCTACACAGACACCTGTTGTTGTTCCTTGTGGGTTAACCGTAGCTACACAGACACCTGTTGTTGTTCCTTGTGGGTTAACCGTAGCTACACAGACACCTGTTGTTGTTCCTTGTGGGTTAACCGTAGCTACACAGACACCTGTTGTTGTTCCTTGTGGGTTAACCGTAGCTACACAGACACCTGTTGTTGTTCCTTGTGGGTTAACCGTAGCTACACAGACACCTGTTGTTGTTCCTTGTGGGTTAACCGTAGCTACACAGACACCTGTTGTTGTTCCTTGTGGGTTAACCGTAGCTACACAGACACCTGTTGTTGTTCCTTGTGGGTTAACCGTAGCTACACAGACACCTGTTGTTGTTCCTTGTGGGTTAACCGTAGCTACACAGACACCTGCTGTTGTTCCTTATGTGGGTTAACCGTAGCTACACAGACACCTGTTGTTGTTCCTTGTGGGTTAACCGTAGCTACACAGACACCTGTTGTTGTTCCTTGTGGGTTAACCGTAGCTACACAGACACCTGTTGTTCCTTGTGGGTTGTTCCTTGTGGGTTAACCGTAGCTACACAGACACCTGTTGTTGTTCCTTGTGGGTTAACCGTAGCTAGACACAGACACCACCTGTTGTTGTTCCTTGTGGGTTAACCGTAGCTACACAGACACCTGTTGTTGTTCCTTGTGGGTTAACCGTAGCTACACAGACACCTGTTGTTGTTCCTTGTGGGTTAACCGTAGCTACACAGACACCTGTTGTTGTTCCTTGTGGGTTAACCGTAGTTGTTCCTACACAGACACCTGTTGTTGTTCCTTGTGGGTTAACCGTAGCTACACAGACACCTGTTGTTGTTCCTTGTGGGTTAACCGTAGCTACACAGACACCTGCTGTTGTTCCTTGTGGGTTAACCGTAGCTACACAGACACCTGTTGTTGTTCCTTGTGGGTTAACCGTAGCTACACAGACACCTGTTGTTGTTCCTTGTGGGTTAACCGTAGCTACACAGACACCTGTTGTTGTTCCTTATGGGTTAACCGTAGCTACACAGACACCTGTTGTTGTTCCTTGTGGGTTAACCGTAGCTACACAGACACCTGTTGTTGTTCCTTGTGGGTTAACCGTAGCTACACAGACACCTGTTGTTGTTCCTTGTGGGTTAACCGTAGCTACACAGACACCTGTTGTTGTTCCTTGTGGGTTAACCGTAGCTACACAGACACCTGTTGTTGTTCCTTGTGGGTTAACCGTAGCTACACAGACACCTGTTGTTGTTCCTTGTGGGTTAACCGTAGCTACACAGACACCTGTTGTTGTTCCTTGTGGGTTAACCGTAGCTACACAGACACCTGTTGTTGTTCCTTGAACCGTAGCTACACAGACACCTGTTGTTGTTCCTTGTGGGTTAACCGTAGCTACACAGACACCTGTTGTTGTTCCTTGTGGGTTAACCGTAGCTACACAGACACCTGTTGTTGTTCCTTGTGGGTTAACCGTAGCTACACAGACACCTGTTGTTGTTCCTTGTGGGTTAACCGTAGCTACACAGACACCTGTTGTTGTTCCTTGTGGGTTAACCGTAGCTACACAGACACCTGTTGTTGTTCCTTGTGGGTTAACCGTAGCTACACAGACACCTGTTGTTGTTCCTTGTGGGTTAACCGTAGCTACACAGACACCTGTTGTTGTTCCTTGTGGGTTAACCGTAGCTACACAGACACCTGTTGTTGTTCCTTGTGGGTTAACCGTAGCTACACAGACACCTGTTGTTGTTCCTTGTGGGTTAACCGTAGCTACACAGACACCTGTTGTTGTTCCTTGTTCCTACACAGACACCTGTGGTTCCTTGTTAACCGTAGCTACACAGACACCTGTTGTTGTTCCTTGTGGGTTAACCGTAGCTACACAGACACCTGCTGTTGTTCCTTGTGGGTTAACCGTAGCTACACAGACACCTGTTGTTGTTCCTTGTGGGTTAACCGTAGCTACACAGACACCTGTTGTTGTTCCTTGTGGGTTAACCGTAGCTACACAGACACCTGTTGTTGTTCCTTGTGGGTTAACCGTAGCTACACAGACACCTGTTGTTGTTCCTTGTGGGTTAACCGTAGCTACACAGACACCTGTTGTTGTTCCTTGTGGGTTAACCGTAGCTACACAGACACCTGTTGTTGTTCCTTGTGGGTTAACCGTAGCTACACAGACACCTGTTGTTGTTCCTTGTGGGTTAACCGTAGCTACACAGACACCTGTTGTTGTTCCTTGTGGGTTAACCGTAGCTACACAGACACCTGTTGTTGTTCCTTGTGGGTTAACCGTAGCTACACAGACACCTGTTGTTGTTCCTTGTGGGTTAACCGTAGCTACACAGACACCTGTTGTTGTTCCTTGTGGGTTAACCGTAGCTACACAGACACCTGTTGTTGTTCCTTGTGGGTTAACCGTAGCTACACAGACACCTGTTGTTCCTTGTGGGTTAACCGTAGCTGTGGGTTCCTTGTGGGTTAACCGTAGCTACACAGACACCTGTTGTTGTTCCTTGACACCTGGTTCCTTGTGGGTAACCGTAGCTACACAGACACCTGTTGTTGTTCCTTGTGGGTTAACCGTAGCTACACAGACACCTGTTGTTGTTCCTTGTGGGTTAACCGTAGCTACACAGACACCTGTTGTTGTTCCTTGTGGGTTAACCGTAGCTACACAGACACCTGTTGTTGTTC
>NC_068429.1:4134704-4184704 GCF_023373465.1 Oncorhynchus keta | reverse complement strand
AAACAATACATTCTCGATTGTTTTTAAAGGAAAAAATGCATCAGAAAAGAGAGAAGAAGGATAGGATAAACTGTCTCTGAGGGGGAAATTGTCACCTTCTGTTATCATCATTCTCTCTTTAAAAGTATCTCTTCACATTGAAGGTGGCTCTGTGATGTTGTTCATAATATCTCTGTTCATAATATCTCTGTTCATAATACGTCTGTTCATAATATCTCTGTTCATAATATCTCTGTTCATAATATGTCTGTTCATAATATCTCTGTTCATAATATCTCTGTTCATAATATGTCTGTTCATAATATGTCTGTTCATAATATCTGTCATGCCTTGGTCATTGTATCTTGTGTTTTTGTTATATGTTTGGGTAGGCCAGGGTGTGACATGGGTTTTATATGTTGTATTTCGTATTGGGGTTTGTATTAATTGGGAGTGTGTATTATTAGGGGTGTGTCTAGTTAGGCTTGGCTGCCTGAGGCGATTCCTAATTGGAGTCAGCTGATTCTCGTTGTCTCGGATTGGGAACCGTATTTAGGTAGCCTGAGTGCGCGTTGTATTTCGTGGGTGATTGTACCTGTCTCTGTGTTAGTCACCAGATAGGCTGTATTAGTTTCACTCGTTTGTTGTTTTCTTCTTCAGTTATTTCATGTGCAGCATTTTCTTCATTAAAAGTCATGAGTAACCTACACGCTGCATTTCGGTCTGACTCTCTACAAACAACAGACGAAGTTCATTATCAATATCTCTGTTCATAATATCTCTGTTCATAATATGTCTGTTCATAATATGTCTGCTCATAATATCTCTGTTCATAATATCTCTGTTCATAATATCTCTGTTCATAATATCTCTGTTCATAATATCTCTGTTCATAATATCTCTGTTCATAATATCTCTGTTCATAATATCTCTGTTCATAATATCTCTGTTCATAATATCTCTGTTCATAATATCTCTGTTCATAATATCTCTGTTCATAATATCTCTGTTCATAATATCTCTGTTCATAATATCTCTGTTCATAATATCTCTGTTCATAATATGTCTGTTCATAATATCTCTGTTCATAATATCTCTGTTCATAATATCTCTGTTCATAATATCTCTGTTCATAATATGTCTGTTCATAATATCTCTGTTCATAATATCTCTGTTCATAATATCTCTGTTCATAATATCTCTGTTCATAATATGTCTGTTCATAATATGTCTGTTCATAATATCTCTGTTCATAATATCTCTGTTCATAATATCTCTGTTCATAATATCTCTGTTCATAATATGTCTGTTCATAATATCTCTGTTCATAATATCTCTGTTCATAATATGTCTGTGATGAAAATGCAGAATGTTTAATCGATTTGATTCTTATCCAGATATTAAAGAGGACTTTGGTGTTATATTTAACAAGGCAGTAAAGGCAATAATAGTCTAAATCTGTTCTGATACAAATGTATTTGTTTATTTTCACGTTGGTTGCCGAGGGAGGCTACTAAACACACACTCCACAGACCAGGGGGTCGGCAAACCCGTGGCTCCTGAGCTTTATGCAGCTTTTCACCCTCCCCCTCACGACTTCCTGGTTATTTTTAGACCCCCCTTAGGCGCCGGATAGTCAAAGTGTTCCTCATTTATTAGAACCATTTCATTTCATGTGCCTGAAAGTACAAACTCCGCCTGCCGGCGGTCCCTGAGTGCAAAATCAAGTGCACCTATGGGCCTACTGCAGGGCCAATCAAATCACTGTGTCTGCAGCTTCCACCAGCCCACATGGAAGTTGACCCTTTTGTGAGATTTCAAAACTTATCACTAGAGAACAGCTGTCAACAAATACAGCCGAGAGCTGCTGTTTTTACGAGCGAATTCATGTTTAAGATTTTATTCATTTTATGTCAACCCTTTTATGAGCCTTAAAAACTCCTTATCCAGCCTTTCCACTTCCCAACATAGTGTTATTATTATCATCTGGTGTCCTTTTCAAATAAATATCAAGGAATATTTTCACGTTCTCTTGTAATAGGAGCAGCAGCTTGAATTGGTGCATGAGGCTGAAGTAATGAAGAGCCACTAGAGTTTCTCCCGTCGTCTGGTAGACAGTGGTTTTTTGGTCGAACCAGAGGGAGGAGGAAGAGCTGAGGGATGATGAGAAGGAGCCTCTCTGCAACGAAAAACAAATATGTAACATCTCTGCTGTAGCCTGCTGTATGTTCACTTTAATTCTCCCCTCTCGTCTTCACCCAATACTAGATTCCTTGGTAATTGGAGCCGACTGCTATCTGGGGTGTTGAATATCAGATATTGACTCTATTAGGCATGAAAATGGCTCACATTTGTTTTTTTGTGCGGCATCCCTCAAAAAAAACGTTTTCTTGTTATTTTTTATTTTATTTATTTTTTTTAACCAAAATTACTTCAAGTCATAAAGGTTGCCAACCCCTGAAGGTTGCCGACCCCCTAAAGGTTGCCGACCCCTAAAGGTTGCTGACCCCCTAAAGGTTGCTGACCCCCTAAAGGTTGCCGACCCCTAAAGGTTGCCGACCCCTAAAGGTTGCCGACCCCTAAAGGTTGCCGACCCCTAAAGGTTGCCGACCCCTAAGGTTGCCGACCCCTAAAGGTTGCCGACCCCCTAAAGGTTGCCGACCCCTAAAGGTTGCCGACCCCTAAAGGTTGCCGACCCCTAAAGGTTGCCGACCCCTAAAGGTTGCCGACCCCTAAAGGTTGCCGACCCCTAAAGGTTGCCGACCCCCTAAAGGTTGCCGACCCCTAAAGGTTGCCGACCCCCCTAAAGGTTGCCGACCCCTAAAGGTTGCCGACCCCCTAAAGGTTGCCGACCCCTAAAGGTTGCCGACCCCTAAAGGTTGCCGACCCCTGCCTAGACACTACTTGTCATTGGTTCTACTCCTTGTTCTTCTTCTTCTTTTTTACCCCCTGCATCCGTTCATTTAGACAGGTGGAATCCCGATGAAAAAAAATGAATGTTATTTACAAGGGATCCCTGAGTACAATAATAAAATGTCAACAAAACTTCAACAATAGACAATACATACAATAATGATTTTCCTTCCAGGCGGAGACAACGATGAGGCTTCCAGCTGCATCTCAACGTTAGAGCGCTCTCTAGCTGACAGGAGGGCGACGCGTACCAAGCTGTTGATCCCCATGGACTCTCAGCCTTGCAACACCAGTAAGTTAACAACACAGACTGACTCCACTGAGCTCAGATCAGAGATGTGGCTGGCAGGATGCAGACTCCTGAGATGACAGGCCCTCTAACGGGAAGGTAGACTCATCTCCTGGATCAGTTATTACTGAACAAACAGTCTAATCTGGATTGTAGACTGAACATAGACAGTCTAATCTGGATTGTAGAATGAACATAGACAGACAGTCTCATCTGGATTGTAGAATGAGCAGGTCTGGAGGGAGGCTACGGTTGTTGGATTCTGATTAGTTGAACCTTATTCCTGGTTGGTCGTGATTGGTCTCTCTGACCACACTGTCCATTTGTGAGCACCCATCAGACAGCACGTTCCCATCCGGCACAACGACTAGCATCCTGAAAAGTGACAGGGGACTCGCTGTGTCTACAGGGTACAAACCCATTGTGTTATACCTGAGACCCTAGTGGGCATGCTCAGTAGTTACCTACCTGAACCCCAGTGGGCATACTCAGTAGTTACCTACCTGAACCCTAGTGGGCATGCTCAGTAGTTACCTACCTGAACCCTAGTGGGCATGCTCAGTAGTTACCTACCTGAACCCCAGTGGGCATGCTCAGTAGTTACCTACCTGAACCCCAGTGGGCATGCTCAGTAGTTACCTACCTGAACCCTAGTGGGCATGCTCAGTAGTTACCTACCTGAACCCTAGTGGGCATGCTCAGTAGTTACCTACCTGAACCCTAGTGGGCATGCTCAGTAGTTACCTACCTGAACCCTAGTGGGCATGCTCAGTAGTTACCTACCTGAACCCCAGTGGGCATGCTCAGTAGTTACCTACCTGAACCCCAGTGGGCATGCTCAGTAGTTACCTACCTGAACCCTAGTGGGCATGCTCAGTAGTTACCTACCTGAACCCTAGTGGGCATGCTCAGTAGTTACCTACCTGAACCCCAGTGGGCATGCTCAGTAGTTACCTACCTGAACCCTAGTGGGCATGCTCAGTAGTTACCTACCTGAACCCTAGTGGGCATGCTCAGTAGTTACCTACCTGAACCCTAGTGGGCATGCTCAGTAGTTACCTACCTGAACCCTAGTGGGCATGCTCAGTAGTTACCTACCTGAACCCCAGTGGGCATGCTCAGTAGTTACCTACCTGAACCCCAGTGGGCATGCTCAGTAGTTACCTACCTGAACCCTAGTGGGCATGCTCAGTAGTTACCTACCTGAACCCCAGTGGGCATGCTCAGTAGTTACCTACCTGAACCCCAGTGGGCATGCTCAGTAGTTACCTACCTGAACCCTAGTGGGCATGCCCATCACACTCCTGATAGCCGTTGCACAGCATGGGATCACCACACACACACACACACACACACACACACACACACACACACACACACACACACACACACACACACACACACACACACACACACACACGCACGCACACGCACACACACACACACACACACACGCACGCACACACACACACACACACACACACACACTGTGGTCTCTCACTCACACTGCAGGGTACTGCAGGTGTCTCACGTCCCTTCCACCATCAAGGATCTTCTAAGGGACCAGAACAGGGACACATTTCAGTTGGCTTCGTTCTCCCAGGGGTTCTTGTGAGAATAATTGTCTGGATTGTTTGATTATGAAAGATGCCGATGATTATTCCTGTTGATCTATATACTGTAGATGGCATATATCCACTCTGTCCGTGCTTTAAGCAGACCCTCATCAGGGCAGCTCGTTAATTACTGTGCAGTAATGTGTATCGAACACATTGTTTGTTGTTAAAAGAGAGAGAGGCCAAAGGAGGAGGTTACAGATGTGGGTTTTTAACATCGTCCTGAATGCTGACGCAGCACCACCGCCAACGTTGTGACGTTAGATGTATTAGCCAAGGATGAAGGAATGTCGTAAGCACATCGTAATTAGACCGCAGTTCAGACAGAAACGCATCGTAATTAGACCACAGTTCAGACAGAAACGCATCGTAATTAGACCACAGTTCAGACAGAAACACATCGTAATTAGACCGCAGTTCAGACAGAAACACATCGTGATTAGACCGCAGTTCAGACAGAAACACATCGTAATTAGACCGCAGTTCAGACAGAAACACATCGTGATTAGACCGCAGTTCAGACAGAAACGCATCGTAATTAGACCACAGTTCAGACAGAAACACATCGTAATTAGACCACAGTTCAGACAGAAACGCATCGTAATTAGACCACAGTTCAGACAGAAACGCATCGTAATTAGACCGCAGTTCAGACAGAAACACATCGTAATTAGACCACAGTTCAGACAGAAACACATCGTGATTAGACCACAGTTCAGACAGAAACGCATCGTAATTAGACCGCAGTTCAGACAGAAACGCATCGTAATTAGACCACAGTTCAGACAGAAACACATCGTAATTAGACCACAGTTCAGACAGAAACACATCGTAATTAGACCGCAGTTCAGACAGAAACGCATCGTAATTAGACCACAGTTCAGACAGAAACGCATCGTAATTAGACCACAGTTCAGACAGAAACACATCGTAATTAGACCACAGTTCAGACAGAAACACATCGTGATTAGACCGCAGTTCAGACAGAAACACATCGTGATTAGACCGCAGTTCAGACAGAAACGCATCGTAATTAGACCGCAGTTCAGACAGAAACGCATCGTAATTAGACCGCAGTTCAGACAGAAACACATCGTAATTAGACCACAGTTCAGACAGAAACACATCGTAATTAGACCACAGTTCAGACAGAAACACATCGTAATTAGACCACAGTTCAGACAGAAACACATCGTAATTAGACCACAGTTCAGACAGAAACGCATCGTAATTAGACCACAGTTCAGACAGAAACACATCGTAATTAGACCACAGTTCAGACAGAAACACATCGTAATTAGACCACAGTTCAGACAGAAACACATCGTAATTAGACCACAGTTCAGACAGAAACGCATCGTAATTAGACCACAGTTCAGACAGAAACACATCGTAATTAGACCACAGTTCAGACAGAAACGCATCGTAATTAGACCACAGTTCAGACAGAAACGCATCGTAATTAGACCACAGTTCAGACAGAAACACATCGTAATTAGACCACAGTTCAGACAGAAACGAAACAGTTCAGACAGAAACGCATCGTAATTAGACCACAGTTCAGACAGAAACGCATCGTAATTAGACCACAGTTCAGACAGAAACGCATCGTAATTAGACCACAGTTCAGACAGAAACGCATCGTAATTAGACCGCAGTTCAGACAGAAACGCATCGTAATTAGACCACAGTTCAGACAGAAACGCATCGTAATTAGACCACAGTTCAGACAGAAACACATCGTAATTAGACCGCAGTTCAGACAGAAACGCATCGTAATTAGACCACAGTTCAGACAGAAACGCATCGTAATTAGACCACAGTTCAGACAGAAACACATCGTAATTAGACCACAGTTCAGACAGAAACACATCGTAATTAGACCGCAGTTCAGACAGAAACACATCGTAATTAGACCGCAGTTCAGACAGAAACACATCGTAATTAGACCACAGTTCAGACAGAAACACATCGTAATTAGACCACAGTTCAGACAGAAACGCATCGTAATTAGACCACAGTTCAGACAGAAACGCATCGTAATTAGACCGCAGTTCAGACAGAAACACATCGTAATTAGACCACAGTTCAGACAGAAACGCATCGTAATTAGACCACAGTTCAGACAGAAACACATCGTAATTAGACCGCAGTTCAGACAGAAACGCATCGTAATTAGACCACAGTTCAGACAGAAACGCATCGTAATTAGACCGCAGTTCAGACAGAAACGCATCGTAATTAGACCGCAGTTCAGACAGAAACGCATCGTAATTAGAATGTTGACATAACACAAGTGACATCAATTAATCTCACTAATATCATTTGGATTAATTGGATTAATCATCTGGGATTGACTCTGTAGACCCATTTAATCCTAATCTCATAATCTGATAATCAACTCAGATTATGACCTCTTCTCATCAGAAAGATGAGGTTGCAGCAGTAAAACAGTGAGAGTCTCAGTAGTCAGGACTACAGTGCAGTGAGAGTAGTCTCAGTAGTCTCAGGAGTCTCAGTAGTCAGGACTACAGTACAGTGAGAGTAGTCTCAGTAGTCAGGACTACAGTACAGTGAGAGTAGTCTCAGTAGTCAGGTCTACAGTACAGTGAGAGTAGTCTCAGTAGTCAGGACTACAGTACAGTGAGAGTAGTCTCAGTAGTCAGGTCTACAGTACAGTGAGAGTAGTCTCAGTAGTCAGTACTACAGTACAGTCAGAGTAGTCTCAGTAGTCAGGACGACAGTGCAGTGAGAGTAGTCTCGGTAGTCAGGACTACAGTACAGTGAGAGTAGTCTCAGTAGTCTCAGTAGTCAGGACGACAGTGCAGTGAGAGTAGTCTCAGTAGTCAGGACTGCAGTACAGTGAGAGTAGTCTCAGTAGTCAGGACTACAGTGCAGTGAGAGTAGTCTCAGTAGTCAGGACTGCAGTACAGTGAGAGTAGTCTCAGTAGTCAGTACTACAGTACAGTCAGAGTAGTCTCAGTAGTCAGGACGACAGTACAGTGAGAGTAGTCTCAGTAGTCAGGACTACAGTACAGTGAGAGTAGTCTCAGTAGTCAGGACGACAGTACAGTGAGAGTAGTCTCAGTAGTCAGGACTACAGTACAGTGAGAGTAGTCTCAGTAGTCTCAGTAGTCAGGACGACAGTACAGTGAGAGTAGTCTCAGTAGTCTCAGTAGTCTCAGTAGTCTCAGTAGTCAGGACTACAGTACAGTGAGAGTAGTCTCAGTAGTCAGGACTACAGTACAGTGAGAGTAGTCTCAGTAGTCTCAGTAGTCAGGACGACAGTACAGTGAGAGTAGTCTCAGTAGTCTCAGTAGTCTCAGTAGTCAGGATGACAGTACAGTGAGAGTAGTCTCAGTAGTCAGGACTACAGTACAGTCAGAGTAGTCTCAGTAGTCAGGACGACAGTACAGTGAGAGTAGTCTCAGTAGTCAGGACGACAGTACAGTGAGAGTAGTCTCAGTAGTCAGGACGACAGTACAGTGAGAGTAGTCTCAGTAGTCAGGACGACAGTACAGTGAGAGTAGTCTCAGTAGTCAGGACGACAGTACAGTGAGAGTAGTCTCAGTAGTCAGGACGACAGTACAGTGAGAGTAGTCTCAGTAGTCAGTACTACAGTACAGTGAGAGTAGTCTCAGTAGTCAGGACGACAGTACAGTGAGAGTAGTCTCAGTAGTCTCAGTAGTCAGTACTACAGTACAGTGAGAGTAGTCTCAGTAGTCAGGACTACAGTACAGTGAGAGTAGTCTCAGTAGTCAGGACTACAGTACAGTGAGAGTAGTCTCAGTAGTCAGGACTACAGTACAGTGAGAGTAGTCTCAGTAGTCAGTACTACAGTACAGTGAGAGTAGTCTCAGTAGTCAGGACGACAGTACAGTGAGAGTAGTCTCAGTAGTCTCAGTAGTCAGTACTACAGTACAGTGAGAGTAGTCTCAGTAGTCAGTACTACAGTACAGTGAGAGTAGTCTCAGTAGTCAGGACGACAGTACAGTGGGAGTAGTCTCAGTAGTCTCAGTAGTCAGGACTACAGTACAGTGAGAGTAGTCTCAGTAGTCTCAGCAGTCAGGACTACAGTACAGTGAGAGTAGTCTCAGTAGTCTCAGTAGTCAGTACTACAGTACAGTGAGAGTAGTCTCAGTAGTCTCAGCAGTCAGTACTACAGTACAGTGAGAGTAGTCTCAGTAGTCTCAGCAGTCAGGACTACAGTACAGTGAGAGTAGTCTCAGTAGTCTCAGCAGTCAGGACGACAGTACAGTGAACTCCTGTGTAATGGAAGTCACATTGACAGCATAATGAAAGCTGCTCCGGATGCTGCGAGGTACAGATGGATCCTATTGTGATAGACTCTAGAAGTGATAGATGGGAGAAAGATCTCTCTCACACACACACACACACACACACACACACACACACACACACACACACACACACACACACACACACACACACACACACACACACACACACACACACACGTGCACACACACAAACACACCAGACAATTATTTCTCCCCTCCAGGTCGGAGACAGTTTAAGAGATAGTGATCTCTCTCTGTGTGGAGTACCCTGGGCGTTTTAACAGCAAAGCACCCTCCTCCATCCCACTCTCCCTCCTCTCTCTCCCTCCTCTCTCCCTCCTCCATCCCACTCTCCCTCCTCTCTCCCTCCTCTCTCCCTCCTCCATCCCACTCTCCCTCCTCTCTCTCCCTCCTCCATCCCACTCTCCCTCCTCTCTCCCTCCTCCATCCCACTCTCCCTCCTCTCTCTCCCTCCTCTATCCCACTCTCCCTCCTCTCTCCCTCCTCCATCCCACTCTCCCTCCTCTCTCCCTCCTCCATCCCACTCTCCCTCCTCTCTCCCTCCTCCATCCCACTCTCCCTCCTCTCTCCCTCCTCCATCCCACTCTCCCTCTCTCTCCCTCCTCCATCCCACTCTCCCTCCTCTCTCCCTCCTCTCTACCTCCTCCATCCCACTCTCCCTCCTCTCTCCCTCCTCTCTACCTCCTCCATCCCACTCTCCCTCCTCTCTCCCTCCTCCATCCCACTCTCCCTCCTCTCTCCCTCCTCCATCCCACTCTCCCTCCTCTCTTCCCTCTTCTTGAAGCCCTCAGGGCTCTTTTCAAGGTCAAGGCTCAGTCAGTCACTAGTTCTCCAGTATTTTTCATCTGTCTGTCTGTCTGTCTGTCTGTCTGTCTGTCTGTCTGTCTGTCTGTCTGTCTGTCTGTCTGCCTGTCTGCCTGCCTGCCTGCCTGCCTGCCTGCCTGTCTAATTCCATGTTGGGAACAGCCTTGCATAAATGGAAATCATTAAAAAAAAAAAGTTTTTCAGCTAAAATGAGGCCAGGCCTGTATCAGTCCGTCTTTAGATGATGTAGGGTTGTGTTTAGTATCTCTCTTCCTGTAGGGTTGTGTTTAGTATCTCTCTTACTGTAGGGTTGTGTTTAGTATCTCTCTACCTGTAGGGTTGTGTTTAGTATCTCTCTACCTGTAGGGTTGTGTTTAGTATCTCTCTACCTGTAGGGTTGTGTTTAGTATCTCTCTACCTGTAGGGTTGTGTTTAGTATCTCTCTTCCTGTAGGGTTGTGTTTAGTATCTCTCTACCTGTAGGGTTGTGTTTAGTATCTCTCTACCTGTAGGGTTGTGTTTAGTATCTCTCTACCTGTAGGGTTGTGTTTAGTATCTCTCTACCTGTAGGGTTGTGTTTAGTATCTCTCTTACTGTAGGGTTGTGTTTAGTATCTCTCTTCAATAAGAACCTCCCCGAATTCTGTGTTTATAGGAAGTCAGTTCGCCATTCAGAGTACACAACACTACTTTGTCGCTAATTGATCCTAAAATGTCGCTAATTGATCCTATAATGATCCTATAATGTCGCTAATTGATCCTATAATGTCGCTAATTGATTCTATAATGCCGCTAATTGATTCTATAATGTCACTAATTGATTCCTTAATGTCGTTAATTGATCCTATTATGTCGCTAATTGATTATATAATGTCGCAAATTGATTATATAATGTCGCTAATTGATTCCTTAATGTCGTTAATTGATTCCTTAATGTCGTTAATTGATCCTATAATGTGGCTAATTGATTATATAGTGTCACTAATTGATTCCTTAATGTCGTTAATTGATTCCTTAATGTCGCTAATTGATTTAATGTTGCTACTTGATCCTATAAACTGTACTGTAAGTTACTTTGGATAAAACAGTTTTACTAGGGGCTAGATGACCTAGAAATGTTTTCCTGTTTTAGTCTAAACGGTGGCTGTTGTTTACCTGTTTTCATTTGTGTCCCAAAATGGGACGAACCGGGTGTCATTTCCAATACTCACTATATTTATATGGTTATTTTAACCCTGTTGTTTAAGAGAGAGATGTCATTATGTTTCCTGTCTCTCCTCCCCTCTACCCAGCTGTTGTCAGTGCCATCCCAGTGCCAACCCTGGAGGGTAACCAGTACCCTGGCATTCTGTCCTCGCCCACCTGCGGGTACAGCCATGGTACTTTGACCACTCACCCCAAGTTCACCCTGAGACCGATGCCCTTCCCCAGCCTCACCGTGGACCGCAGCTACACAGCAAGTGGAAGTCAGTACCATTTACAGTCATTCTGTATGTCAATCTCTCTTCTCTATCTCTCTCTCTCTGTTATACTGTTTATCTATCTCTCTCTCTCTCGCTCTCTCGCTCTCTCTCCTCTCTCTCTTCACTCTCTCCTCTCTCTCTCTCTCTCTCTCTCTTCTCTCTCCTCTCTCTCTCTCCTCTCTCTCTACTCACTCTCTCCTCTCTCTCTCTCTCTCTTCACTCAGTCCTCTCTCTCTCTCTCTCTCTCTCTCTCGCTGTTTCTCTCCTCTCTCTATTTCTCTCTCTCTCTCTCTCTTCTCTCTTCTCTCTCTCTCTCTTTCTTCTCTTTGCTCTCTCTACTCTCTCTCTCTCTCTCTTTATTTCTCTCTCTCTCCCTGTCCTCTCTCTCTCCCTCTCTCTCTCCTCTGGACCGCTCTCTCTCCTCCTCTATTTCTCTCTCTCTCTCTCTCTCTCCTCTCTCTGTTCCTTATCTATCTCTCTCTCTCTCCTCTCTCTCCTCTCTCTCTCTCTCTCTCTCTCTCTCTCTCTCTCTCTCTCTCTCTCTCTCTCTCTCTCTCTCTCTCTCTTACTTTCCCAAAATGAGTCTGCACCTCTTAACCTCCCTCCCTCCCTCCCTCCCTCCTCCCTCCCTCCCTCCCTCCCTCCCTCCCTCCCTCCCTCCCTCCCTCCCTCCCTCCCTCCCCTCCCTCCCTCCCTCCCTCCCTCCCTCCCTGTCATTCCAATCCCTCCTCTTCGCTCTTTATCTTTCTTTCTCTCTTCTTGCCTCTGGTCTCAATTTCTCTATCAGACATTTACTTCTCATTAGCACTGTCTTTTTCTGTCTCACTCCCATGCTTGCTCTTATGTGTTAGGGCCATTTAGGCCATCCTTTTCCAGGCAAGTAAATGACAAGAGAAGATGTATTAGCCATTTACACCCCCTATATAACCCTATGGGCCCTGGTAAAATGCAGTTCACTACATTTTGGTTATATTTAGTTTTTTTTTAACGTTAAGTTTTGGGACTGACGCCCCCGACTGAGGATTGGTATTGAGCACTGATAAAACCTTCTGTCATCATTTTGACGTCTCCAGATTGTCTTCAGGTGCAGTTTAACGTTAGCTAAGATTGAGGCGAGACCACCAGAACTTAGCTAGCAAACGTTAGCATTGCTCGCTATTCTTTTGACGAACTTTGCTGCTGATGACAACATTACCATCTGTCTAAACTAAGAATTTGATGACATGATCATGATGATGACGAAGTTGTTTCCTACTATAGATTTGCCAACTTTATCAATGTGATCATGTTTCCAAGGACACTATAGTGTAACAAACAGTTGTTAGCCTCCGTCCAGAATGACTGTGGCACTGCGGGTGGATGACTGCTTGAGAACGTTGGGACGGCTCGACCGAGTGACGGAGGTGCAGCCTATGAATTAAAGAATAAGGTGCCATTCAGGACACAAGCCCAAGTAATTGGCTTATAGCTCAATATTGACCTATACTTGTAATTTAAGACGAGGGGCAATCTTCAGGCTGGGCCAAAACAGGGAATTAGGTTTGTTTCAGTGTCGGGGAAATGACTTTGGCTGGATGGAGAGAGCAAACGAGGTAGGAGGAGGAGATGAGAGGAGAGGAGATGAGATGAGATGAGAGGAGAGGAGATGAGATGAGATGAGAGGAGAGGAGAGGAGAGGAGATGAGATGAGAGGAGAGGAGAGGAGATGAGATGAGATGAGATGAGATGAGATGAGATGAGATGAGAGGAGGAGGAGAGGAGAGATGAGATGAGATGAGATGAGATGAGATGAGATGAGATGAGATGAGATGAGATGAGAGAGAGAGAGGAGAGAGGAGAGGAGAGGAGAGGAGAGGAGAGGGAGAGGAGAGGAGAGGAGAGGAGAGGAGAGGAGAGGAGAGGAGAGGAGAGGAGAGGAGAGGAGATATGTTTCTAAACTCAACTGTGTTTTACTGGTTAAACAAAAAGACCAAAAATGAATGCCCCCTGTCCAAGACGCTTGACGTTTTTACCAACAAGTACTTTAGATCTTGTTTCATATGGACCCCTAGTTCTATAGCACAGTAAAGATAGAATGGACCCCTAGTTCTATAGCACAGTAAATATAGAATGGACCCCTAGTTCTATAGCACAGTAAATATAGAATGGACCCCTAGTTCTATAGCACAGTAAAGATAGAATGGACCCCTAGCTCTATAGCAGAGTAAAGATAGAGGACCCCTAGTTCTATAGCACAGTAAAGATAGAATGGACCCCTAGTTCTATAGCACAGTAATGATAGAATGGACCCCTAGCTCTATAGCACAGTAAAGATAGAGGACCCCTAGTTCTATAGCACAGTAAAGATAGAATGGACCCCTAGTTCTATAGCACAGTAATGATAGAATGGACCCCTAGCTCTATAGCACAGTAAAGATAGAATGGACCCCTAGCTCTATAGCACAGTAAAGATAGAATGGACCCCTAGTTCTATAGCACAGTAAAGATAGAATGGACCCCTAGTTCTATAGCACAGTAATGATAGAATGGACCCCTAGCTCTATAGCACAGTAAAGATAGACTGGACCCCTAGCTCTATAGCACAGTAAAGATAGACTGGACCCCTAGTTCTATAGCACAGTAAAGATAGACTGGACCCCTAGTTCTATAGCACAGTACAGATAGAATGGACCCCTAGTTCTATAGCACAGTAATGATAGAATGGACCCCTAGCTCTATAGCAGAGTAAAGATAGACTGGACCCCTAGCTCTATAGCACAGTAAAGATAGACTGGACCCCTAGCTCTATAGCACAGTAAAGATAGACTGGACCCCTAGTTCTATAGCACAGTAATGATAGAATGGACCCCTAGTTCTATAGACAGTGGACCCCCTAGTTCTATAGCACAGTAAAGATAGACACAGTAAGCACAGTAATGATAGAATGGACCCCTAGCTCTATAGCACAGTAAAGATAGAATGGACCCCTAGCTTATAGCTAAAGATAGACTGGACCCCTAGTTCTAGCACAGTAAAGATAGAATGGACCCCTAGTTCTATAGCACAGTAAAGATAGAATGGACCCCTAGCTCTATAGCACAGTAAAGATAGAATGGACCCCTAGTTCTATAGCACAGTAAAGATAGAATGGACCCCTAGTTCTATAGCACAGTAAAGATAGACTGGACCCCTAGTTCTATAGCACAGTAATGATAGAATGGACCCCTAGCTCTATAGCACAGTAAAGATAGACTGGACCCCTAGCTCTATAGCACAGTAAAGATAGACTGGACCCCTAGTTCTATAGCACAGTAAAGATAGAATGGACCCCTAGTTCTATAGCACAGTAATGATAGAATGGACCCCTAGCTCTATAGCACAGTAAAGATAGAATGGACCCCTAGCTCTATAGCACAGTAAAGATAGAATGGACCCCTAGTTCTATAGCACAGTAAAGATAGAATGGACCCCTAGTTCTATAGCACAGTAATGATAGAATGGACCCCTAGCTCTATAGCACAGTAAAGATAGACTGGACCCCTAGCTCTATAGCACAGTAAATATAGAATGGACCCCTAGTTCTATAGCACAGTAAAGATAGAATGGACCCAAAGCTCTATAGCACAGTAAATATAGAATGGACCCCTAGCTCTATAGCACAGTAAATATAGAATGGACCCCTAGTTCTATAGAACAGTAAAGATAGAATGGACCCCTAGCTCTATAGCACAGTAAATATAGAATGGACCCCTAGCTCTATAGCACAGTAAATATAGAATGGACCCCTAGCTCTATAGCACAGTAAATATAGAATGGACCCCTAGCTCTATAGCACAGTAAATATAGAATGGACCCCTAGCTCTATAGCACAGTAAAGATAGAATGGACCCCTAGCTCTATAGCACAGTAAATATAGAATGGACCCCTAGCTCTATAGCACAGTAAAGATAGAATGGACCCCTAGCTCTATAGCACAGTAAATATAGAATGGACCCCTAGCTCTATAGCACAGTAAAGATAGAATGGACCCCTAGTTCTATAGCACAGTAAAGATAGAATGGACCCCTAGCTCTATAGCACAGTAAAGATAGAATGGACCCCTAGCTCTATAGCACAGTAAAGATAGAATGGACCCTAGTCTATAGCACAGTAAATATAGAATGGACCCCTAGCTCTATAGCACAGTAAAGATAGAATGGACCCCTAGCTCTATAGCACAGTAAATATAGAATGGACCCTAGCTCTATAGCACAGTAAATATAGAATGGACCCCTAGCTCTATAGCACAGTAAATATAGAATGGACCCCTAGCTCTATAGCACAGTAAATATAGAATGGACCCCTAGCTCTATAGCACAGTAAAGATAGAATGGACCCCTAGCTCTATAGCACAGTAAATATAGAATGGACCCCTAGCTCTATAGCACAGTAAAGATAGAATGGACCCCTAGCTCTATAGCACAGTAAATATAGAATGGACCCCTAGCTCTATAGCACAGTAAATATAGAATGGACCCCTAGCTCTATAGCACAGTAAATATAGAATGGACCCCTAGCTCTATAGCACAGTAAAGATAGAATGGACCCCTAGCTCTATAGCACAGTAAATATAGAATGGACCCCTAGCTCTATAGCACAGTAAAGATAGAATGGACCCTAGCTCTATAGCACAGTAAATATAGAATGGACCCCTAGCTCTATAGCACAGTAAATATAGAATGGACCCCTAGCTCTATAGCACAGTAAAGATAGAATGGACCCCTAGCTCTATAGCACAGTAAAGATAGAATGGACCCCTAGCTCTATAGCACAGTAAAGATAGAATGGACCCCTAGCTCTATAGCACAGTAAAGATAGAATGGACCCCTAGCTCTATAGCACAGTAAATATAGAATGGACCCCTAGCTCTATAGCACAGTAAATATAGAATGGACCCCTAGCTCTATAGCACAGTAAAGATAGAATGGACCCCTAGCTCTATAGCACAGTAAAGATAGAATGGACCCTAGCTCTATAGCACAGTAAATATAGAATGGACCCCTAGCTCTATAGCACAGTAAATATAGAATGGACCCTAGCTCTATAGCACAGTAAATATAGAATGGACCCCTAGCTCTATAGCACAGTAAAGATAGAATGGACCCCTAGCTCTATAGCACAGTAAAGATAGAATGGACCCAAAGCTCTATAGCACAGTAAAGATAGAATGGACCCCTAGCTCTATAGCACAGTAAAGATAGAATGGACCCCTAGCTCTATAGCACAGTAAAGATAGAATGGACCCCTAGCTCTATAGCACAGTAAATATAGAATGGACCCCTAGCTCTATAGCACAGTAAAGATAGAATGGACCCCTAGCTCTATAGCACAGTAATGATAGAATGGACCCCTAGCTCTATAGCACAGTAAAGATAGAATGGACCCCTAGCTCTATAGCACAGTAAAGATAGAATGGACCCCTAGCTCTATAGCACAGTAAATATAGAATGGACCCCTAGCTCTATAGCACAGTAAATATAGAATGGACCCCTAGCTCTATAGCACAGTAAAGATAGAATGGACCTCTAGCTCTATAGCACAGTAAATATAGAATGGACCCCTAGCTCTATAGCACAGTAAATATAGAATGGACCCCTAGCTCTATAGCACAGTAAATATAGAATGGACCCCTAGCTCTATAGCACAGTAAAGATAGAATGGACCCCTAGCTCTATAGCACAGTAAAGATAGAATGGACCCAAAGCTCTATAGCACAGTAAAGATAGAATGGACCCCTAGCTTTATAGCACAGTAAAGATAGAATGGACCCCTAGCTCTATAGCACAGTAAAGATAGAATGGACCCCTAGCTCTATAGCACAGTAAAGATAGAATGGACCCCTAGTTCTATAGCACAGTAAAGATAGAATGGACCCCTAGCTCTATAGCAGAGTAAAGATATAATGGACCCCTAGCTCTATAGCACAGTAAAGATAGAATGGACCCCTAGCTCTATAGCACAGTAAAGATAGAATGGACCCCTAGCTCTATAGCACAGTAAAGATAGAATGGACCCCTAGCTCTATAGCACATTAAAGATAGAGTGGACCCCTAGTTCTATAGCACAGTAAAGATAGAGGACCCCTAGCTCTATAGCACAGTAAAGATAGAGGACCCCTAGCTCTATAGAACAGTAAAGATAGAATGGACCCCTAGCTCTATAGCACAGTAAAGATAGAATGGACCCCTAGCTCTATAGCACAGTAAAGATAGAATGGACCCCTAGTTCTATAGCAGTGTAATGATAGAATGGACCCCTAGCTCTATAGCACAGTAAAGATAGAATGGCTCGGCTACCGATCTTAAGCTGCCAGACATTAGCGTCATGCCAACCAGACATTAGTGTCATTCCAACCAGACATTAGTGTCATTCCAACCAGACATTAGTGTCATTACAACCAGATATTAGTGTCATGCCAACAAGACATTAGCGTCATGCCAACAAGACATTAGTGTCATTCCAACCAGACATTAGTGTCATGCCAACCAGACATTTAGCGTCATGCCAACAAGACATTAGCGTCATGCCAACAAGACATTAGCGTCATGCCAACAAGACCCAGGGAGCTAGGAGTAGGGCTCCCTGGGTGACTCAGCATGATGTTACTGGCAGTAGGGCTCCCGGGGTCTCTCAACATGAGATTACTAGGAGTAGGGCTCCCTGGGTGACTCAGCATGAGGTTACTGGCAGTAGGGCTCGCTGGGTCTCTCAACGTGATGTTACTAGGAGTAGGGCTCCCTGGGTCTCTCAGCATGAGGTTACTAGGAGTAGGGCTCTCTGGGTCTCAGCACGAGGTTACTAAGAGTAGGGCTCCCTGGGTCTCTCTGCATGAGGTTACTAGGAGTAGGGTTCCCTGGGTCTCTCAGCATGAGGTTACTAGGAGTAGGGCTCTCTGGGTCTCAGCACGAGGTTACTAAGAGTAGGGCTCCCTGGGTCTCTCAGCATGAGGTTACTAGGAGTAGGGTTCCCTGGGTCTCTCAGCATGAGGTTACTAGGAGTAGGGCTCTCTGGGTCTCAGCACGAGGTTACTAAGAGTAGGGCTCCCTGGGTCTCCCAACATGATGTTACTAGGAATAGGGCTCCCTGGGTCTCAGCATGAGGTTACTAGGAGTATGGCTCCCTGGGTCTCTCAGCATGATGTTACTAGGAGTATGGCTCCCTGGGTCTCTCAGCATGATGTTACTAGGAGTAGGGCTCCCTGGGTCTCACAGCATGAGGTTACTAGGAGTAGGGCTCTCTGGGTCTCAGCACGAGGTTACTAAGAGTAGGGCTCCCTGGGTCTCACAGCATGAGTTTACTAGGAGTAGGGTTCCCTGGGTCTCTCAGCATGAGGTTACTAGGAGTAGGGCTCCCTGGGTCTCTCAGCATGAGGTTACTAGGAGTAGGGCTCCCTGGGTCTCAACATGATGTTACTAGGAATAGGGCTCCCTGGGTCTCAGCATGAGGTTACTAGGAATAGGGCTCCCTGGGTCTCTCAACATGATGTTACTAGGAATAGGGCTCCCTGGGTCTCAGCATGAGGTTACTAGGAGTATGGCTCCCTAGGTCTCTCAGCATGATGTTACTAGGAGTAGGGCTCCCTGGGTCTCAGCATGAGGTTACTAGGAGTATGGCTCCCTGGGTCTCTCAGCATGATGTTACTAGGAGTAGGGCTCCCTGGGTCTCAACATGAGGTTACTAGGCGTAGGGCTCCCTGGGTCTCAACATGAGGTTACTAGGAGTAAGGGCTCCCTGGGTCTCAGCATGAGGTTACTAGGAATAGGGCTCCCTGGGTCTCTCAACATGATGTTACTAGGAATAGGGCTCCCTGGGTCTCAGCATGAGGTTACTAGGAATAGGGCTCCCTGGGTCTCTCAACATGATGTTACTAGGAATAGGGCTCCCTGGGTCTCAGCATGAGGTTACTAGGAGTATGGCTCCCTGGGTCTCTCAGCATGATGTTACTAGGAGTAGGGCTCCCTGGGTCTCAACATGAGGTTACTAGGAGTAGGGCTCCCTGGGTCTCCCAACATGATGTTACTAGGAATAGGGCTCCCTGGGTCTCAGCATGAGGTTACTAGGAGTATGGCTCCCTGGGTCTCTCAGCATGATGTTACTAGGAGTAGGGCTCCCTGGGTCTCTCAGCATCAGGTTACTAGGAGTACGGCTCTTTGGGTCTCAGCATGAGGTTACTAGGAGTAGGGCTCCCTGGGTCTCAGCATGAGGTTACTGTCCATATACTAGAGAGTACACACAGACAACTTTACTTCTATTTTGATATTTTTTTGTTTTGTTTTTATAGCTACAAGATATCGATCATAGACAACTATAATATAATAACTAGCTAACAAATTAATTAACAGGTGGAACTAACTAATTAACTAACTAATTAACTAACTAGCTAACTAATTTACCAAGTAGCTAACTTATTAACTAACTAGCTAACTTGTTAACTAACAGGTGGATCTAACTAGCTAACTAATAACTAAATAACTAAATAACTAAATAATAACTAATTAACTAGCTAACTAATTAACTAACTAGCTAACTAATTAACAAACTAGCTAACAAATTAACTAACTAGTGAACTAACTAGCTAACTAATTAACTAACTAGCTAACTTATTAACTAACAGGTGGAACTAACTAGCTAACTAATTAACTAACGTGCTAACTAATTAACTAACTAGCAAACTTATTAACTAACAGGTGGAACTAACTCATCTGTTTCTCTGTCTCTCTCTGTGCAGCGATATCGACAGAGGGCAGCACCACGCTGGGGGTACAGCAGACCTTGATCAGCAGCAGTAGCAGTAAGCCAGGTGTAGGAGGTAAAGGGGACCTTTCTCTCCCTGGCACAGAGGAGGTCGGAGGTACCTCGACCCGTACCATCCCCACCGCCTGCGTCAGGCCCACGCACCCCCTACGAAGCTTCGCCAATCCCCTCCTGCCTCCACCCATGGGCACCATCGACCCCAAGGTCTACACACCCATGATGCCACATTCAAGTGAGTCCAATGTAAGGGACTGGGTTTGACGCTAGTGTTGGGTGATACAATAAAATGACCTGTGGACCTTCATATGCACATCTATGGACAATATAACCAAGAATATAAAACAAATGTTTTAAGGCTGATTTCTGAACAATGACCTTTTTTATCTAATTGTCTCATATTTACATATTACAGAAAGAGGGATAGTCAGTTGGAAAGGGGGATATCTAGTCAGTTGGAAAGGGGGATATCTAGTCAGTTGGAAAGGGAAAGGGGGATATCTAGTCTGTTGTACAGGGGGATATCTAGTCAGTTGTAAAGGGGGATACCCAGTCAGTTGGAAAGGGGGATATCTAGTCAGTTGTAAAGGGGGATATCTAGTCAGTTGTAAAGGGGGATACCTAGTCAGTTGGAAAGGGGGATATCTAGTCAGTTGTAAAGGGGGATACCTAGTCAGTTGGAAAGGGGATACCTAGTCAGTTGGAAAGGGGGATATCTAGTCAGTTGGAAAGGGGGATACCTAGTCAGTTGGAAAGGGGATACCTAGTCAGTTGTAAAGGGGGATATCTAGTCAGTTGGAAAGGGGATATCTAGTCAGTTGGAAAGGGGATATCTAGTCAGTTGGAAAGGGGGATATCTAGTCAGTTGGAAAGGGGATACCTAGTCAGTTGGAAAGGGGATATCTAGTCAGTTGGAAAGGGGGATACCTAGTCAGTTGGAAAGGGGGATACCTAGTCAGTTGGAAAGGGGGATATCTAGTCAGTTGGAGTTGAAAGGGGATACCTAGTCAGTTGTAAAGGGGGATACCTAGTCAGGGGTTGTAAAGGGGATATCTAGTCAGTTGGAAAGGGGATATCTAGTCAGTTGGAAAGGGGGATACCTAGTCAGTTGGAAAGGGGGGGATACCTAGTCAGTTGGAAAGGGGGGGGATACCTAGTCAGTTGGAAAGGGGGATATCTAGTCAGTTGTAAAGGGGATACCTAGTCAGTTGGAAAGGGGATATCTAGTCAGTTGGAAAGGGGGATACCTAGTCAGTTGGAAAGGGGGGATACCTAGTCAGTTGGAAAGGGGATATCTAGTCAGTTGGAAAGGGGATATCTAGTCAGTTGGAAAGGGGATATCTAGTCAGTTGGGGAAAGGGGGATATCTAGTCAGTTGGAAAGGGGGATATCTAGTCAGTTGGAAAGGGGGATATCTAGTCAGTTGGAAAGGGGGGGATATCTAGTCAGTTGGAAAGGGGATATCTAGTCAGTTGGAAAGGGGGATATCTAGTCAGTTGGAAAGGGGGATACCTAGTCAGTTGGAAAGGGGATATCTAGGTTGGAAAGGGGGATATCTAGTCAGTTGGAAAACCTAGTCAGTTGGAAAGGGGGATACCTAGTCAGTTGGAAAAAGGGGGATACCTAGTCAGTTGGAAAGGGGATACCTAGTCAGTTGGAAAGGAAAGGGGATATCTAGTCAGTTGGAAAGGGGGGATATCTAGTCAGTTGGAAAGGGGGATACCTAGTCAGTTGGAAAGGGGGATACCTAGTCAGTTGGAAAGGGGATACCTAGTCAGTTGGAAAGGGGATACCTAGTCAGTTGGAAAGGGGGATACCTAGTCAGTTGGAAAGGGGGATACCTAGTCAGTTGGAAAGGGGGATAAGTCAGGGGGGATACCTAGTCAGTTGGAAAGGGGATACCTAGTCAGTTGGAAAGGGGGATACCTAGTCAGTTGGAAAGGGGATACCTAGTCAGTTGGAAAGGGGGAAAGGGGGATACCTAGTCAGTTGGAAAGGGGATACCTAGTCAGTTGGAAAGGGGGATACCTAGTCAGTTGGAAAGGGGGATACCTAGTCAGTTGGAAAGGGGATATCTAGTCAGTTGGAAAGGGGATACCTAGTCAGTTGGAAAGGGGGATACCTAGTCAGTTGGAAAGGGGGATATCTAGTCAGTTGGAAAGGGGGATATCTAGTCAGTTGGAAAGGGGATACCTGGAAAGGGGATATCTAGTCAGTTGGAAAGGGGGATACCTAGTCAGTTGGAAAGGGGGATATCTAGTCAGTTGGAAAGGGGGATACCTAGTCAGTTGGAAAGGGGGGATATCTAGTCAGTTGGAAAGGGGATATCTAGTCAGTTGGAAAGGGGGATAAGGGGGATATCAGTTTGGAAAGGGGATATCTAGTCAGTTGGAAAGGGGGATACCTAGTCAGTTGGAAAGGGAAAGGGGATATCTAGTCAGTTGGAAAGGGGGATACTAGTCAGTTGGAAAGGGGGATATCTAGTCAGTTGGAAAGGGGGATATCTAGTCAGTTGGAAAGGGGATATCTAGTCAGTTGGAAAGGGGGATACCTAGTCAGTTGGAAAGGGGGATATCTAGTCAGTTGGAAAGGGGATACCTAGTCAGTTGGAAAGGGGATACCTAGTCAGTTGGAAAGGGGATACCTAGTCAGTTGTAAGGGGGATATCTAGTCAGTTGGAAAGGGGATACCTAGTCAGTTGGAAAGGGGGATATCTAGTCAGTTGGAAAGGGGGATACCTAGTCAGTTGGAAAGGGGATATCTAGTCAGTTGGAAAGGGGATACCTAGTCAGTTGGAAAGGGGGGGATATCTAGTCAGTTGGAAAGGGGATACCTAGTCAGTTGGAAAGGGGGATACCTAGTCAGTTGGAAAGGGGGATATCTAGTCAGTTGGAAAGGGGGATACCTAGTCAGTTGGAAAGGGGGATACCTAGTCAGTTGGAAAGGGGGATATCTAGTCAGTTGGAAAGGGGGGATACCTAGTCAGTTGGAAAGGGGGATATCTAGTCAGTTGGAAAGGGGATACCTAGTCAGTTGGAAAGGGGGATATCTAGTCAGTTGGAAAGGGGATATCTAGTCAGTTGGAAAGGGGATACCTAGTCAGTTGGAAAGGGGGATATCTTGGAAAGTCAGTTGGAAAGGGGATACCTAGTCAGTTGGAAAGGGGGATATCTAGTCAGTTGGAAAGGGGGATACCTAGTCAGTTGGAAAGGGGGATACCTAGTCAGTTGGAAAGGGGGATACCTAGTCAGTTGGAAAGGGGATACCTAGTCAGTTGGAAAGGGGATATCTAGTCAGTTGGAAAGGGGGATATCCTAGTCAGTTGGAAAGGGGGATACCTAGTCAGTTGGAAAGGGGGATACCTAGTCAGTTGGAAAGGGGGGGGATACCTAGTCAGTTGGAAAGGGGGGATATCTAGTCAGTTGGAAAGGGGGATACCTAGTCAGTTGGAAAGGGGGATATCTAGTCAGTTGGAAAGGGGGATATCTAGTCAGTTGGAAAGGGGGATATCTAGTCAGTTGGAAAGGGGGATATCTAGTCAGTTGGAAAGGGGATATCTAGTCAGTTGGAAAGGGGAAAGGGGGATACCTAGTCAGTTGGAAAGGGGGATACCTAGTCAGTTGGAAAGGGGGATATCTAGTCAGTTGGAAAGGGGATATATCTAGTCAGTTGGAAAGGGGGATATCTAGTCAGTTGGAAAGGGGATATCTAGTCAGTTGGAAAGGATATCTAGTCAGTTGGAAAGGGGGATACCTAGTCAGTTGGAAAGGGGGATATCTAAAGTCAGTTGGAAAGGGGGATATCTAGTCAGTTGGAAAGGGGGATACCTAGTCAGTTGGAAAGGGGGATACCTAGTCAGTTGGAAAGGGGGATACCTAGTCAGTTGGAAAGGGGGGGATATCTAGTCAGTTGGAAAGGGGGATACCTAGTCAGTTGGAAAGGGGATACCTAGTCAGTTGGAAAGGGGATACCTAGTCAGTTGGAAAGGGGGATACCTAGTCATAAAGGGGGATACTAGTCAGTTGGAAAGGGGGATATCTAGTCAGTTGGAAAGGGGGATACCTAGTCAGTTGGAAAGGGGATATCTAGTCAGTTGGAAAGGGGATATCTAGTCAGTTGGAAAGGGAAAGGGGATATCCTAGTCAGTTGGAAAGGGGATACCTAGTCAGTTGGAAAGGGGGATACCTAGTCAGTTGGAAAGGGGGATATACTAGTCAGTTGGAAAGGGGGATATCTAGTCAGTTGGAAAGGGGATATCTAGTCAGTTGGAAAGGGGGATATCTAGGTTGGAAAGGGGATACCTAGTCAGTTGGAAAGGGGATACCTAGGGTTGGAAAGGGGGGGGGATACCTAGTCAGTTGTCAGTTGGAAAGGGGATATCTAGTCAGTTGGAAAGGGGATACCTAGTCAGTTGGAAAGGAAAGGGGATACCTAGTCAGTTGGAAAGGAAAGGGGATACCTAGTCAGTTGGAAAGGTTGGAAAGGGGGATACCTAGTCAGTTGGAAAGGGGGATACCTAGTCAGTTGGAAAGGGGATATCTAGTCAGTTGGAAAGGGGGATACCTAGTCAGTTGGAAAGGGGGATAAAGGGAAAGGGGGATAAAGGGGATACTAGTCAGTTGGAAAGGGGGATATCTAGTCAGTTGGAAAGGGGATACCTAGTCAGTTGGAAAGGGGGATACCTAGTCAGTTGTAAAGGGGGATATCTAGTCAGTTGGAAAGGGGGATACCTAGTCAGTTGTAAAGGGGGATATCTAGTCAGTTGGAAAGGGGATACCTAGTCAGTTGTAAAGGGGGATATCTAGTCAGTTGGAAAGGGGGGATACCTAGTCAGTTGGAAAGGGGGATACCTAGTCAGTTGGAAAGGGGATATCTAGTCAGTTGGAAAGGGGGATATCTAGTCAGTTGGAAAGGGGATAGTCAGTTGGAAAGGGGGATACCTAGTCAGTTGGAAAGGGGGATACCTAGTCAGTTGGAAAGGGGATATCTAGTCAGTTGGAAAGGGGGATACCTAGTCAGTTGGAAAGGGGAAAGGGGGATACCTAGTCAGTTGGAAAGGATATCTAGTCAGTTGGAAAGGGGGATACCTAGTCAGTTGGAAAGGGGGATATCTAGTCAGTTGGAAAGGGGGGGATACCTAGTCAGTTGGAAAGGGGATAGTCAGTAGTCAGTTGGAAAGGGGGATACCTAGTCAGTTGGAAAGGGGGGATATCTAGTCAGTTGGAAAGGGGATATCTAGTCAGTTGGAAAGGTTGGAAAGGGGATACCTAGTCAGTTGGAAAGGGGGATATCTAGTCAGTTGGAAAGGGGGATACCAGTTGGAAAGGGGATACCTCAGTTGGAAAGGGGGTCAGTTGGAAAGGAGGGGATATCTAGTCAGTTGGAAAGGGGGATACCTAGTCAGTTGGAAAGGGGATACCTAGTCAGTTGGAAAGGGGGATACCTAGTCAGTTGGAAAGGGGGATACCTAGTCAGTTGGAAAGGGGGATATCTAGTCAGTTGGAAAGGGGGATATCTAGTCAGTTGGAAAGGGGGATACCTAGTCAGTTGGAAAGGGGGATATCTAGTCAGTTGGAAAGGGGGATACCTCTAGTCAGTTGGAAAGGGAAAGGGGGATATCTAGTCAGTTGGAAAGGGGGATACCTAGTCAGTTGGAAAGGGGGATACCTAGTCAGTTGGAAAGGGGGATATCTAGTCAGTTGGAAAGGGGGATATCTAGTCAGTTGGAAAGGGGGATATCTAGTCAGTTGGAAAGGGGGATATCTAGTCAGTTGGAAAGGGGGATACCTAGTCAGTTGGAAAGGGAAAGGGGGATATCTAGTCAGTTGTAAAGGGGGATATCTAGTCAGTTGGAAAGAAAGGGGATACCTAGTCAGTTGGAAAGGGGGATATCTAGTCAGTTGGAAAGGGGATATCTAGTCAGTTGGAAAGGGGGATATCTAGTCAGTTGGAAAGGGGATACCTAGTCAGTTGGAAAGGGGATATCTAGTCAGTTGGAAAGGGGATACCTAGTCAGTTGGAAAGGGGGATACCTAGTCAGTTGGAAAGGGGATATCTAGTCAGTTGGAAAGTTGGAAAGGGGATATCTAGTCAGTTGGAAAGGGGGATAGAAAGGGGGATACCTAGTCAGTTGGAAAGGGGATATCTAGTCAGTTGGAAAGGGAAAGGGGGATATCTAGTCAGTTGGAAAGGGAAAGGGGGATATCTAGTCAGTTGGAAAGGGGGATATCTAGTCAGTTGGAAAGAGGGATACCCAGTCAGTTGTAAAGGGAAAGGGGGATATCTAGTCAGTTGGAAAGGGGGATATCTAGTCAGTTGGAAAGGGAAAGGGGATATCTAGTCAGTTGGAAAGGGGGATATCTAGTCAGTTGGAAAGGGGGATACCTAGTCAGTTGGAAAGGGGGATATCTAGTCAGTTGGAAAGGGGGATATCTAGTCAGTTGGAAAGGGGGATATCTAGTCAGTTGGAAAGGGGATACCTAGTCAGTTGGAAAAGGGGATACCTAGTCAGTTGGAAAGGGGGATACCTAGTCAGTTGGAAAGGGGGGGGATATCTAGTCAGTTGGAAAGTGGGATATCTAGTCAGTTGGAAAGGGGATACCTAGTCAGTTGGAAAGGGGGATATCTAGTCAGTTGGAAAGGGGGATATCTAGTCAGTTGGAAAGGGAAAGGGGGATATCTAGTCAGTTGGAAAGGGGATACCTAGTCAGTTGGAAAGGGGGGATACCTAGTCAGTTGGAAAGGGGATACCTAGTCAGTTGGAAAGGGGGATATCTAGTCAGTTGGGGTTGGATATATCCTAGTCAGTTGGAAAGGGGATACCTAGTCAGTTGGAAAGGGGATACCTAGTCAGTTGGAAAGGGGGGGATATCTAGTCAGTTGGAAAGGGGATATCTAGTCAGTTGTAAAGGGGGGGGATATCTAGTCAGTTGGAAAGGGGGATACCTAGTCAGTTGTAAAGGGGGATACCTAGTCAGTTGGAAAGGGGGATATCTAGTCAGTTGGAAAGGGGGATATCTAGTCAGTTGGAAAGGGGGATACCTAGTCAGTTGGAAAGGGAAAGGGGGATATCTAGTCAGTTGGAAAGGGGGATATCTAGTCAGTTGGAAAGGGGGATATCTAGTCAGTTGGAAAGGGGGATATCTAGTCAGTTGGAAAGGGGGATATCTAGTCAGTTGGAAAGGGGGATATCTAGTCAGTTGGAAAGGGGATATCTAGTCAGTTGGAAAGGGGGATATCTAGTCAGTTGGAAAGGGGATAAGTCAGTTGGAAAGGGGGATATCTAGTCAGTTGGAAAGGGGGATAACTAGTCAGTTGGAAAGGGGGGGATATCTAGTCAGTTGGAAAGGGGATATCTAGTCAGTTGGAAAGGGGGATATCTAGTCAGTTGGAAAGGGGGATATCTAGTCAGTTGGAAAGGGGGATACCTAGTCAGTTGTAAAGGGGGATATCTAGTCAGTTGGAAAGGGGGATACCTAGTCAGTTGGAAAGGGGGATACCTAGTCAGTTGTAAATGGAAAGGGGGATATCTAGTCAGTTGGAAAGGGGGATATCTAGTCAGTTGGAAAGGGGATATCCTAGTCAGTTGGAAAGGGGGATATCTAGTCAGTTGGAAAGGGGGATACCTAGTCAGTTGGAAAGGGGGATACCTAGTCAGTTGGAAAGGGGGATATCTAGTCAGTTGGAAAGGGGGATATCTAGTCAGTTGGAAAGGGGGATATCTAGTCAGTTGGAAAGGGGGATACCTAGTCAGTTGGAAAGGGGGATATCTAGTCAGTTGGAAAGGGGGATATCTAGTCAGTTGGAAAGGGGGATACCTAGTCAGTTGGAAAGGGGGATATCTAGTCAGTTGGAAAGGGGGATATCTAGTCAGTTGGAAAGGGGGATATCTAGTCAGTTGGAAAGGGGGATATCTAGTCAGTTGGAAAGGGGGATATCTAGTCAGTTGGAAAGGGGGATACCTAGTCAGTTGGAAAGGGGGATACCTAGTCAGTTGGAAAGAAAGGGGGATACCTAGTCAGTTGGAAAGGGGATAAGTCAGTTGGAAAGGGGGATATCTAGTCAGTTGGAAAGGGGATACCTAGTCAGTTGGAAAGGGGGGATATCTAGTCAGTTGGAAAGGGGATACCTAGTCAGTTGGAAAGGGGATATCTAGTCAGTTGGAAAGGGGGATATCTAGTCAGTTGGAAAGGGGGATACCTAGTCAGTTGGAAAGGGGATATCTAGTCAGTTGGAAAGGGGATATCTAGTCAGTTGGAAAAAGGGGATATCTAGTCAGTTGGAAAGGGGGATACCTAGTCAGTTGGAAAGGGGATACCTAGTCAGTTGGAAAGGGGGATACCTAGTCAGTTGGAATAGGTTGGGATACCTAGTCAGTTGGAAAGGGGGATATCTAGTCAGTTGGAAAGGGGATATCTAGTCAGTTGGAAAGAAAGGGGGGGGATATCTAGTCAGTTGGAAAGGGGATACCTAGTCAGTTGGAAAGGGGGGGATACCTAGTCAGTTGGAAAGGGGATATCTAGTCAGTTGGAAAGAGGGATATCTAGTCAGTTGGGGAAAGGGGATATCTAGTCAGTTGGAAAGGGGAAGGTCAGTTGGAAAGGGGGATATCTAGTCAGTTGGAAAGGGGATACCTAGTCAGTTGGAAAGGAAAGGGGATATCTAGTCAGTTGGAAAGGGGATATCTAGTCAGTTGGAAAGGGGATATTTAGTCAGTTGGAAAGGGGATACCTAGTCAGTTGGAAAGGAAAGGGGATATCTAGTCAGTTGGAAAGGGGGATATCTAGTCAGTTGGAAAGGGGGATATCTAGTCAGTTGGAAAGGGAAAGGGGGATATCTAGTCAGTTGGAAAGGGGGATATCTAGTCAGTTGTACAGGGAAAGGGGGATATCTAGTCAGTTGTAAAAAGGGGGATACCTAGTCAGTTGTACAGGGAAAGGGGGATACCTAGTCAGTTGTAAAGGGGGATACCTAGTCAGTTGGAAAGGGAAAGGGGGATATCTAGTCAGTTGTAAAGGGAAAGGGGGATATCTAGTCAGTTGGAAAGGGGGATATCTAGTCAGTTGTAAAGGGAAAGGGGGATATCTAGTCAGTTGTAAAGGGAAAGGGGGATATCTAGTCAGTTGGAAAGAGAAAGGGGGATATCTAGTCAGTTGTTCAACTGAATACCTTCAACTGAAATTTGACTTCTGCATTTAACCCAACCCATCTGAATCAGAGAGGTGCAGGGGGTCTGCATTAATCAACATCCACGTCTTCGGTGCCCCGGGAAACAGTGGATTAACTGCCTTGCTCAGGACGACATATTTTTATCTTGTCAGGGATTCGATCCAGCAACACTTTTGGTTACTGGCCCAATGCTTTAACCAGTAGGCTACCTGCTGCCCCTCCTCCAGGAAGTAGGTCGTGCTACAGCAGGAAGTCGGTCGTGCTACAGCAAGAAGTAGGTTGTGCTACAGCAGGAAGTCGGTCGTGCTACAGCAGGAAGTAGGTTGTGCTACAGCAGGATGTAGGTTGTGCTACAGCAGGAAGTAAGTCGTGCTACAGCAGGAAGTAGGTCGTGCTACAGCAGGAAGTAGGTCGTGCTTCAGCAGGAAGTAGGTTGTGCTACAGCAGGAAGTAGGTCATGCTACAGCAGGAAGTAGGTCATGCTACAGCAGGAAGTAAGTCGTGCTACAGCAGGAAGTAGGTCGTGCTACAGCAGGAAGTAGGTCGTGCTACAGCAGGAAGTAGGTCGTGCTACAGCAGGAAGTAGGTCATGCTACAGCAGGAAGTCGGTCGTGCTACAGCAGGAAGTAGGTCATGCTACAGCAGGAAGTAAGTCAGTGCTACAGCAGGAAGTCAGGTCATGCTACAGCAGGAAGTGGGTCGTACTACAGCAGGAAGTAGGTCATGCTACAGCAGGAAGTAAGTCATGCTACAGCAGGAAGTCGGTCGTGCTACAGCAGGAAGTGGGTCGTACTACAGCAGGAAGTAGGTTGTGCTACAGTAGGAAGTAAGTTGTGCTACAGCAAGAAGTAGGTTGTGCTACAGCAGGAAGTAGGTTGTGCTACAGCAGGAAGTAGGTTGTGCTACAGCAGGAAGTAGGTTGTGCTACAGCAGGAAGTAAGTTGTGCTACAGCAAGAAGTAGGTTGTGCTACAGCAGGAAGTAGGTCGTGCTACAGCAGGAATTAGGTCGTGCTACAGCAGGAAGTAGGTTGTGCTACAGTAGGAAGTAGGTCATGCTACAGCAGGAAGTAGGTCGTGCTTCAGCAGGAAGTCTGTCGTGCTACAGCAGGAAGTAGGTTGTGCTACAGCAGGATGTAGGTTGTGCTACAGCAGGAAGTAAGTCGTGCTACAGCAGGAAGTAGGTCGTGCTACAGCAGGAAGTAGGTCGTGCTACAGCAGGAGGTAGGTCATGCTACAGCAGGAAGTAGGTCGTGCTACAGCAGGAAGTAGGTTGTGCTACATCAGGAAGTAGGTCATGCTACAGCAGGAAGTCGGTTGTGCTACAGCAGGAAGTAGGTTGTGCTACAGCAGGATGTAGGTCGTGCTACAGCAGGAAGTAGGTTGTGCTACAGCAAGAAGTAGGTTGTGCTACAGCAGGAAGTAGGTCGTGCTACAGCAGGAAGTAGGTTGTGCTACAGCAGGAAGTAGGTCATGCTACAGCAGGAAGTAGGTTGTTGATACAGGAGCTCCATTGTCTGGCTCCACTACTACTCTACAGAACCAGATATCTTCATTATCATCGATGATGTGTTAGCCATCAAGCCAGTCTGTTAATGCTTGAGCTAATTAGATCTCCGTTATTAAATGGGCGAAAGTGATTTGGCCCGTAGCGAAGGTAAACGACAGTTATGTGATTAGAAAGGCAAGGGAGAAAGATGGTCTATTCCTGCCTGAAGGGAGGAATACACACACACACACACAAATAGCCTTTCCCTCTCTCTATCTCACTTTCACTCTCTTTCTCTCTCTCTCTCCTCTCTTATGCAGGCAGGCAGGAATAGCCTCTCTGATGATAGAACTAAGCTCATGATGCATTTATAATTTATATTCTTTCAAGAATCACTGGGTACATATCATTAATTTATAAGTCCAAAAATATATGTAAGCAACTCAGGCTTCTATCTGTAAATCACTCTGATAACGAGCATCTCAATTACGTGTCTGAGAATGAAGGTGATGAACTGTATGTGAGAGAACTTCCTCCTGGGCGAAGGACATTAGCTTTAGCCCATTGAGCCCCTGTAAAAGACTGCAAGCACCCTCCGTTGCGGAACTGGAGAGCGTTTCTCTGGCGTTTTCTACTGTGTTCACTGGGCTCTTAGCTCGTGGAAATCAATAAAATATCGTCTTTGAAGGAATTCTCCCAGTCAGACTGGAGAGGTGGTTTTAAAGGATGTTTAGCCCAGCAGTAGTATCAGTTCGGGATTGTCCAGTAGACTGGATGTGTCCCAAATGGAACTCTGTTCCCTTTAAAATGTGTCCCAAATGGAACTCTGTTCCCTTTAAAATGTGTCCCAAATGGAACCATTTTCCCTTAAAAGCGCACTACTTTTGACCAGAGCCCATAGACTATTACTTTGTGAGCCCATAAAAGTCGTGCATTATATTATAGAGAGGGTGCCATTTGGGAAGCAGTCCTGAAGGACGTTTTTCCTTACAAAAGCCTGTCTATTTCACCTCCCTTCCCTGGCGAACAGCTCCAGGCTGATTCAGGTGTTGTCAGGCAACAGCAGGAGCCCAGTCTCTCTTCTACAGAGAGGAAAACATCAGACATGCAGGTCTTTGAGGGAGCTAGCTATCGGTAGAGATTGATATTTATTGATTTCGCAAACTGGTGTGCTGTGAAACAAAGCGGGTTTACATGACTTTGGTCGACAGAAATGCTTTACAGTACTGGAAAAAGCCCTCCAGATATTTAGCCATTCTGATGCTGACAATAGACCATGGGTATATACAGGACACTTCAGTGTTTACAGTAGGTTACACATTGCGAAAGTTATATATATATATAGTTATAGTTCTGTGTTTACAGTAGATTACACATTGTTATAGTTCTGTGTTTACAGTAGGTTACACATTGTGATAGTACTGTGTTTACAGTAGGTTACACATAGTTATAGTTCTGTGTTTACAGTAGGTTACACATTGTGATAGTACTGTGTTTACAGTAGGTTACACATAGTTATAGTTCTGTGTTTACAGTAGGTTACACATTGTGATAGTACTGTGTTTACAGTAGGTTACACATTGTGATAGTACTGTGTTTACAGTAGGTTACACATAGTTATAGTACTGTGTTTACAGTAGGTTACACATTGTTATAGTACTGTGTTTACAGTAGGTTACACATTGTGATAGTACTGTGTTTACAGTAGGTTACTACATTGTTATAGTTCTGTGTTTACAGTAGGTTACACATTGTGATAGTAATGTGTTTACAGTAGGTTACACATTGTTATAGTTCTGTGTTTAATCAAATCAAATCATCAAATCAAATTTATTTATATAGCCCTTCGTACATCAGCTGATATCTCAAAGTGCTGTACAGAAACCCAGCCTAAAACCCCAAACAGCAAACAATGCAGGTGTAAAAGCACGGTGGCTAGGAAAAACTCCCTAGAAAGGCCAAAACCTAGGAAGAAACCTAGAGAGGAACCGGGCTATGTGGGGTGGCCAGTCCTCTTCTGGCTGTGCCGGGTAGAGATTATAACAGAACATGACCAAGATGTTCAAATGTTCATAAATGACCAGCATGGTCGAATAATAATAAGGCAGAACAGTTGAAACTGGAGCAGCAGCACAGTCAGGTGGACTGGGGACAGCAAGGAGCCTTCATGTCAGGTAGTCCTGGGGCACGGTCCTAGGGCTCAGGTCAGTTGAAACTGGAGCAGGAGCATGGCCAGGTGGACTGGGGACAGCAAGGAGTCCTCATGTCAGGTAGTCCTGGGACATGGTCCTAGGGCTCAGGTCCTCCGGGAGAGAGAGAAAGAAAGAGAGAAGGAGAGAATTAGAGAACGCACACTTAGATTCACACAGGACACCGAATAGGACAGGAGAAGTACTCCAGATATAACAAACTGACCCTAGCCCCCGACACATAAACTACTGCAGCATAAATACTGGAGGCTGAGACAGGAGGGGTCAGGAGACACTTGTGGCCCCATCCGAGGACACCCCGGACAGGGCCAAACAGGAAGGATATAACCCCACCCACTAGGTACAGTAGGTTACACATTGTGATAGTACTGTGTTTACAGTAGGTTACACATTGTGATAGTACTGTGTTTACAGTAGGTTACACATTGTGATAGTACTGTGTTTACAGTAGGTTACACATTGTGATAGTACTGTGTTTACAGTAGGTTACACATTGTGATAGTACTGTGTTTACAGTAGGTTACACATTGTGATAGTACTGTGTTTACAGTAGGTTAAACATAGTTATAGTACTGTGTTTACAGTAGGTTACACATTGTGATAGTACTGTGTTTACAGTAGGTTACACATTTACATTACATTTACATTTAAGTCATTTAGCAGACGCTCTTATCCAGAGCGACTTACAAATTGGTGCATTCACCTTATGACATCCAGTGGAACAGCCACTTGCATCTAAATCTTTTTTTTTTGGGGGAGGATTACTTACCCTTACTTACCCTATCCTAGGTATTCCTTGAAGAGGTGGGGTTTCAGGTGTCTCCGGAAGGTGGTGATTGACTCCGCTGTCCTGGCGTCGTGAGGGAGTTTGTTCCACCATTGGGGGCCAGAGCAGCGAACAGTTTTGACTGGGCTGAGCGGGAACTGTACTTCCTCAGTGGTAGGGAGGCGAGCAGGCCAGAGGTGGATGAACGCAGTGCCCTTGTTTGGGTGTAGGGCCTGATCAGAGCCTGGAGGTACTGAGGTGCCGTTCCCCTCACAGCTCCGTAGGCAAGCACCATGGTCTTGTAGCGGATGCGAGCTTCAACTGGAAGCCAGTGGAGAGAGCGGAGGAGCGGGGTGACGTGAGAGAACTTGGGAAGGTTGAACACCAGACGGGCTGCGGCGTTCTGGATGAGTTGTAGGGGTTTAATGGCACAGGCAGGGAGCCCAGCCAACAGCGAGTTGCAGTAATCAAGACGGGAGATGACAAGTGCCTGGATTAGGACCTGCGCCGCTTCCTGTGTGAGGCAGGGTCGTACTCTGCGGATGTTGTAGAGCATGAACCTACAGGAACGGGACACCGCCTTGATGTTAGTTGAGAACGTCAGGGTGTTGTCCAGGATCACGCCAAGGTTCTTAGCGCTCTGGGAGGAGGACACAATGGAGTTGTCAACCGTGATGGCGAGATCATGGAACGGGCAGTCCTTCCCCGGGAGGAAGAGGAGCTCCGTCTTGCTGAGGTTCAGCTTGAGGTGGTGATCCGTCATCCACACTGATATGTCTGCCAGACATGCAGAGATGCGATTCGCCACCTGGTCATCAGAAGGGGAAAGGAGAAGATTAATTGTGTGTCGTCTGCATAGCAATGATAGGAGAGACCATGTGAGGTTATGACAGAGCCAAGTGACTTGGTGTATAGCGAGAATAAGAGAGGGCCTAGAACAGAGACCTGGGGGACACCAGTGGTGAGAGCGCGTGGTGAGGAGACAGATTCTCGCCACGCCACCTGGTAGGAGCGACCTGTCAGGTAGGACGCAATCCAAGCGTGGGCCGCGCCGGAGATGCCCAACTCGGAGAGGGTGGAGAGGAGGATCTGATGGTTCACAGTATCGAAGGCAGCCGATAGGTCTAGAAGGATGAGAGCAGAGGAGAGAGAGTTAGCTTTAGCAGTGCGGAGCGCCTCCGTGATACAGAGAAGAGCAGTTTCAGTTGAATGACTAGTCTTGAAACCTGACTGATTTGGATCAAGAAGGTCATTCTGAGAGAGATAGCGGTAGAGCTGGCCAAGGACGGCACGCTCAAGAGTTTTGGAGAGAAAAGAGAGAAGGGATACTGGTCTGTAGTTGTTGACATCGGAGGGATCGAGTGTAGGTTTTTTCAGAAGGGTGCAACTCTCGCTCTCTTGAAGACGGGAGGGACGTAGCCAGCGGTCAGGGATGAGTTGATGAGCGAGGTGAGGTAAGGGAGAAGGTCTCCGGAAATGGTCTGGAGAAGAGAGGAGGGGATAGGGTTCAAGCGGGCAGGTTGTTGGGCGGCCGGCCGTCACAAGACGCGAGATTTCATCTGGAGAGAGAGGGAGAAAGAGGTCAGAGCATAGGGTAGGGCAGTGTGAGCAGAACCAGCGGTGTCGTTTGACTTAGCAAACGAGGATCGGATGTCGTCGACCTTCTTTTCAAAATGGTTGACGAAGTCATCTGCAGAGAGGGAGGAGGGGGGGGGGGAGATTCAGGAGGGAGGAGAAGGTGGCAAAGAGCTTCCTAGGGTTAGAGGCAGATGCTTGGAATTTAGAATGGTAGAAAGTGGCTTTAGCAGCAGAGACAGAGGAGGAAAATGTAGAGAGGAGGGAGTGAAAGGATGCCAGGTCCGCAGGGAGGCGAGTTTTCCTCCATTTCCGCTCGGCTGCCCGGAGCCCTGTTCTGTGAGCTCGCAAGGAGTCGTCGAGCCACGGAGCGGGAGGGGAGGACCGAGCCGGCCTGGAGGATAGGGGACATAGGGAGTCAAAGGATGCAGTAAGGGAGGAGAGGAGGGTTGAGGAGGCAGAATCAGGAGATAGGTTGGAGAAAGTTTGAGCAGAGGAAGAGATGATAGGATGGAAGAGGAGAGAGTAGCGGGGGAGAGAGCGAAGGTTGGGACGGCGCGATACCATCCGAGTAGGGGCAGTGTGGGAAGTGTTGGATGAGAGCGAGAGGGAAAAGGATACAAGGTAGTGGTCGGAGACTTGGAGGGGAGTTGCAATGAGGTTAGTGGAAGAACAGCATCTAGTAAAGATGAGGTCAAGCGTATTGCGATAGTACTGTGTTTACAGTAGGTTACACATTGTTATAGTACTGTGTTTACAGTAGGTTACACATTGTGATAGTACTGTGTTTACAGTAGGTTAAACATAGTTATAGTACTGTGTTTACAGTAGGTTACACATTGTTATAGTACTGTGTTTACAGTAGGTTACACATAGTTATAGTACTGTGTTTACAGTAGGTTACACATAGTTATAGTACTGTGTTTACAGTAGGTTACACATAGTTATAGTACTGTGTTTACAGTAGGTTACACATAGTTATAGTACTGTGTTTACAGTAGGTTACACATAGTTATAGTACTGTGTTTACAGTAGGTTACACATAGTTATAGTACTGTGTTTACAGTAGGTTACACATAGTTATAGTACTGTGTTTACAGTAGGTTACACATTGTGATAGTACTGTGTTTACAGTAGGTTACACATAGTTATAGTACTGTGTTTACAGTAGGTTACACATAGTTATAGTACTGTGTTTACAGTAGGTTACACATAGTTATAGTACTGTGTTTACAGTAGGTTACACATAGTTATAGTACTGTGTTTACAGTAGGTTACACATTGTTATAGTACATGGTTGATTGTTAAAACATTTCTCACTCAATGACTCATTTTGGACCGTTTGAACCTTTTGGTTAGAACACTGGTTAGAACACTGAGTGGAGAGTCGTGACAGTTAGAACACTGAGTGGAGAGTAGTGACAGTTAGAACACTGAGTGGAGAGTAGTGACAGTTAGAACACTGAGTGGAGAGTAGTGACAGTTAGAACACTGAGTGGAGAGTAGTGACAGTTAGAACACTGAGTGGAGAGTAGTGACAGTTAGAACACTGAGTGGAGAGTAGTGACAGTTAGAACACTGAGTGGAGAGTAGTGACAGTTTGAACACTGAGTGGAGAGTAAGAACAGTTAGAACATTGAGTGGAGAGTAGTGACAGTTAGAACACTGAGTGGAGAGTAGTGACAGTTAGAACACTGAGTGGAGAGTAAGAACAGTTAGAACACTGAGTGGAGAGTAGTGACAGTTAGAACACTGAGTGGAGAGTAGTGACAGTTAGAACACTGAGTGGAGAGTAGTGACAATCAGAACATTGAGTGGAGAGTAGTGACAGTTAGAACACTGAGTGGAGAGTGGTGACAGTTAGAACACTGAGTGGAGAGTAGTGAAAGTTAGAACACTGAGTGGAGAGTAGTGACAGTTAGAACACTGAGTGGAGAGTAGTGACAGTTAGAACACTGAGTGGAGAGTAGTGACAGTGAGAACACTGGATGGAGAGTAAGAACAGTTAGAACACTGAGTGGAGAGTAGTGACAGTTAGAACACTGAGTGGAGAGTAAGAACAGTTAGAACACTGAGTGGAGAGTAGTGACAGTTAGAACACTGAGTGGAGAGTAGTGACAGTTAGAACACTGAGTGGAGAGTAGTGACAGTTAGAACACTGGATGGAGAGTAAGAACAGTTAGAACACTGAGTGGAGAGTAGTGACAGTTAGAACACTGAGTGGAGAGTAGTGACAGTTAGAACACTGAGTGGAGAGTAGTGACAGTTAGAACACTGAGTGGAGAGTAGTGACAGTTAGAACACTGAGTGGAGAGTAGTGACAGTTAGAACACTGAGTGGAGAGTAGTGACAGTTAGAACACTGAGTGGAGAGTAGTGACAGTTAGAACACTGAGTGGAGAGTAGTGACAGTTAGAACACTGAGTGGAGAGTAGTGACAGTGAGAACACTGGATGGAGAGTAAGAACAGTTAGAACACTGAGTGGAGAGTAGTGACAGTTAGAACACTGAGTGGAGAGTAGTGACAGTTAGAACACTGAGTGGAGAGTAGTGACAGTTAGAACACTGAGTGGAGAGTAGTGACAGTTAGAACACTGAGTGGAGAGTAAGAACAGTTAGAACACTGAGTGGAGAGTAGTGACAGTTAGAACACTGAGTGGAGAGTATTGACAGTTAGAACACTGAGTGGAGAGTATTGAGAGTTAGAACACTGAGTGGAGAGTAAGAACAGTTAGAACACTGAGTGGAGAGTAGTGACAGTTAGAACACTGAGTGGAGAGTAGTGACAGTTAGAACACTGAGTGGAGAGTAGTGACAGTTAGAACACTGAGTGGAGAGTAGTGACAGTTAGAACACTGAGTGGAGAGTAGTGACAGTTAGAACACTGAGTGGAGAGTAGTGACAGTTAGAACACTGAGTGGAGAGTAGTGACAGTTAGAACACTGAGTGGAGAGTAAGAACAGTTAGAACACTGAGTGGAGAGTAGTGACAGTTTGAACACTGAGTGGAGAGTAAGAACAGTTAGAACATTGAGTGGAGAGTAGTGACAGTTAGAACACTGAGTGGAGAGTAGTGACAGTTAGAACACTGAGTGGAGAGTAAGAACAGTTAGAACACTGAGTGGAGAGTAGTGACAGTTAGAACACTGAGTGGAGAGTAGTGACAGTTAGAACACTGAGTGGAGAGTAGTGACAATCAGAACATTGAGTGGAGAGTAGTGACAGTTAGAACACTGAGTGGAGAGTGGTGACAGTTAGAACACTGAGTGGAGAGTAGTGAAAGTTAGAACACTGAGTGGAGAGTAGTGACAGTTAGAACACTGAGTGGAGAGTAGTGACAGTTAGAACACTGAGTGGAGAGTAGTGACAGTGAGAACACTGGATGGAGAGTAAGAACAGTTAGAACACTGAGTGGAGAGTAGTGACAGTTAGAACACTGAGTGGAGAGTAAGAACAGTTAGAACACTGAGTGGAGAGTAGTGACAGTTAGAACACTGAGTGGAGAGTAGTGACAGTTAGAACACTGAGTGGAGAGTAGTGACAGTTAGAACACTGGATGGAGAGTAAGAACAGTTAGAACACTGAGTGGAGAGTAGTGACAGTTAGAACACTGAGTGGAGAGTAGTGACAGTTAGAACACTGAGTGGAGAAGTGACAGTTAGAACACTGAGTGGAGAGTAGTGACAGTTAGAACACTGAGTGGAGAGTAGTGACAGTTAGAACACTGAGTGGAGAGTAGTGACAGTTAGAACACTGAGTGGAGAGTAGTGACAGTTAGAACACTGAGTGGAGAGTAGTGACAGTTAGAACACTGAGTGGAGAGTAGTGACAGTGAGAACACTGGATGGAGAGTAAGAACAGTTAGAACACTGAGTGGAGAGTAGTGACAGTTAGAACACTGAGTGGAGAGTAGTGACAGTTAGAACACTGAGTGGAGAGTAGTGACAGTTAGAACACTGAGTGGAGAGTAGTGACAGTTAGAACACTGAGTGGAGAGTAAGAACAGTTAGAACACTGAGTGGAGAGTAGTGACAGTTAGAACACTGAGTGGAGAGTATTGACAGTTAGAACACTGAGTGGAGAGTATTGAGAGTTAGAACACTGAGTGGAGAGTAAGAACAGTTAGAACACTGAGTGGAGAGTAGTGACAGTTAGAACACTGAGTGGAGAGTAGTGACAGTTAGAACACTGAGTGGAGAGTAGTGACAGTTTGAACACTGAGTGGAGAGTAGTGACAGTTAGAACACTGAGTGGAGAGTAGTTACAGTTTGAACACTGATTTCTGGCTGTAGGAACAGTCGGACTGATTGAAGTAGGCTAATCTAATAATTCCTAATCATGTTTGGAGTGCACTGAGCGCACTGGGTACCTTGATGTTACTCTGTGTTTAGTGAAGTGGTTGAGAGTTCAATGAATGTACCTTGATGTTACCCTGTGTGAAAGCTAGTTTACAGGTCATTAGCGACCAATAGCTCGCAGGCTGTTAGTGATTTGCTCGTATATACACTGAGTCTACAAAGCATTACAAATACTTTCCTAATGTTGAGGGGCACGACCCCCCCCCCCCTCCCTGCTTGTACCCTCAGAACAGCCTCAATTCATCGGTACATGGACTCTACAAGGTGTCGAAAGCGTTCCACAGGGATGCTGGCCCATGTTGACTCCAATGCTTCCCACAGTTGTGTCAAATTGGCTGGATGTCCTTTGGGTGGTGGACCATTCATAATACACATTGGAAACTGTTGAGCATGAAAAACCCAGCAGCGTTGCAGTTCTTAACACAAACCGGTGCACCAGCCACCTACTGTACTACCATGTCCCTTTCAAAGGCACTTAAATATTTTGTCTTGCCCATTCATCCTAAGAATGGCACAATAATACACAATAAGACACAATAATACACCATTATTACACAATAATACACCATTATTACACAATAATACACCATTATTACACAATAAGACACAATAATACACCATTATTACACAATAATACACCATTATTACACAATAATACACCATTATTACACAATAATACACCATTATTACACAATAAGACACAATAATACACCATTATTACACAATAATACACCATTAATACACAATAATACACCATTAATACACAATAATACACCATTATTACACAATACGACACAATAATACACCATTATTACACAATAAGACACAATAATACACCATTATTACACAATAAGACACAATAATACACCATTATTACACAATAAGACACACTAATACACCATTATTACACAATAATACACCATTAATACACAATAATACACCATTATTACACAATAATACACCATTATCACACAATAAGACACCATTAATACACAATAATACACCATTATTACACAATAATACACCATTATTACACAATAAGACAAAATAATACACCATTATTACACAATAAGACACAATAATACACCATTATTACACAATAAGACACCATTATTACACAATAAGACACAAGAATACACCATTATTACACAATAAGACACAATAATAGACCATTAATACACAATAATACACCATTATTACACAATAAGACACAATAATACACCATTATTACACAATAAGACACAATAATACACCATTAATACACAATAAGACACCATTAATACACCATTATTACACAATAAGACACAATAATACACCATTAATACATAATAAGACACAATAATACACCATTATTACACAATAAGACACCATTATTATACAATAAGACACAATAATACACCATTATTACACAATAATACACCATTAATACACAATAAGACACCATTATTACACAATAAGACACCATTATTACACAATAAGACACACTAATACACCATTATTACACATTAATACACCATTAATACACAATAATACACCATTATTACACAATAAGACACAATAATACACCATTATTACACAATAAGACACAATAATACACCATTAATACACAATAAGACACAATAATACACCATTATTACACAATAAGACACAATAATACACCATTAATACACAATAAGACACAATAATACACCATTATTACACAATAAGACACAATAATACACCATTAATACACAATAAGACACAATAAGACACCATTATTACACAATAATACACCATTATTACACAATAATACACCATTATTAAACAATAATACACCATTATTACACAATAAGACACCATTATTACACAATAAGACACAATAATACACCATTATTACACAATAAGACACAATAATACACCATTATTACACAATAAGACACAATAATACACCATTATTACACAATAAGACACCATTATTACACAATAATACACCATTATTACACAATAATACACCATTATTGGCCCCAAAACCCTGGAGGTCAGGCCCCTTGGAGGCCCCAAAACCCTGGAGGTCCCAAAACCCTGGAGGTCAGGCCCCTTGGAGGCCCCAAAACCCTGGAGGTCCCAAAACCCTGGAGGTCAGGCCCCTTGGAGGCCCCAAAACCCTGGAGGTCCCAAAACCCTGGAGGTCAGGCCCCTTGGAGGCCCCAAAACCCTGAAGGTCCCAAAACCCTGGAGGTCAGGCCCCTTGGAGGCCCCAAAACCCTGGAGGTCCCAAAACCCTTGGAGGTCAGGCCCCTTGGAGGCCCCAAAACCCTGGAGGTCCCAAAACCCTTGGAGGTCAGGCCCCTTGGAGGCCCCAAAACCCTTGGAGGTCCCAAAACCCTGGAGGTCCCAAAACCCTGGAGGTCCCAAAACCCTTGGAGGTCAGGCCCCAAAACCCTTGGAGGCCCCAAAACCCTGGAGGTCCCAAAACCCTTGGAGGTCAGGCCCCTTGGAGGCCCCAAAACCCTTGGAGGTCCCAAAACCCTGGAGGTCCCAAAACCCTGGAGGTCCCAAAACCCTGGAGGTCAGGCCCCATGACTCAACTAGAAACTATGTTTACTCGTGTTTTCCTAACATTTATGTTGTTTGGCTTTGATCCAATCAGAAGCCTTATTTTACTAGTCTGTGTTGCCGTTGTCTGCAAATGTGAGTTGGTCTACAAATGGCTTTTCAAATGTGAGTTGGTCTACAAATGGCTTTTCAAATGTGAGTTGGTCTACAAATGGCTTTTCAAATGTGAGTTGGTCTACAAATGGCTTTTCAAATGTGAGTTGGTCTACAAATGGCTTTTCTGTAAAGCTCAACTTCTCCCTTTTTCAAGGAAACTGTTGTTATTTTAAATGCTTTCACTTTATGATGGGGAGATCAAATCTGAGCTGATGATTGGTTTAACCTGTAGCCAAGGCTTTATAGCCTATAGGGTTAATTATGGCTGGCATTGGTTACAATCTGCCCACTAAGATATTCAAAGGGATTGTAAGGCCTAGTTGGCCGCCCTGGCCTACTGCGCCAAGAAGATCTACGAGCTCTACGCGGTATGAGCACACTCTGAAGAGGTTTTAAAAATATATATATATATTGGACAAGGCTATCTGAATGTAAAAAAAAAACATTAAATATTCATTATGTAATAGAAGGGGTAAAAAATGCACCGACTATTATGTGGATAAAATGGTGCCGAGTTTTAGTCGACTGATAATAACTAAAACTAATGAAGGATGAAATTACTCAAAAAATATATATTTTAAGACTCAAAATAAATCTAAAAAAAAGCTGTCAAAATGAACTGTGTGGCTAATGGGCTAATAGGCTAATAGGCTAATGGGCTAATGGGCTAATGGACTAATGGGCTAATAGGCTAATAGGCTAATAGGCTAATGGGCTAATGGGCTAATAGGCTAATGGGCTAATGGACTAATGGGCTAATGGACTAATGGGCTAATAGGCTAATAGGCTAATAGGCTAATAGGCTAATGGGCTAATGAGCTAATGGGCTAATGGGGTGGCTGTCGGTGTGTCACGTCCTGACCTTAGTTCCTTTTTTGTGACTCTATTTTGGTTTGGTCTGGGAGTGAGTTGGGGTGGGCATTCTGTGTTTTGTATTTCTATGTGTTTGGCCTGGTATGGTTCCCAATCAGATGCAGTTGTCTATCGTTGTCTCTGATTGAGAACCATATCAGGGAGCCTGTTCGCACCTGTGTTTGTGGGTAGTTGTTTCCTATTTTGTGTTTTTCACCTTATTTTGTATTCTGTGTTCAGATTAATAAATTTAACATGGACACGTACTGTAACGGTTTTCTTGTGTCGAAGGAGAGGCGGACCAAAACGCAGCGTGGTTATTATTCATGGTTCTTTAATCAAGAAACTATACATGAATAGACTAACAAAACCAAGAAATGTGAAAAACCAACACAGCCCTATCTCGTGCAAACACAGAGACAGGAACAATCACCCACAAAACCCAACACCAAACAGGCTACCTAAATATGGTTCCCAATCAGAGACAATGACTAACACCTGCCTCTGATTGAGAACCATATCAGGCCAAACACAGAAATAGACAAACAACATAGAATGCCCACCCAGATCACACCCTGACCAAAGAAAACATAGAAACATACAAAGCAAACTATGGTCAGGGTGTGACACGTACCATGCTGCATTTTGGTGCGATCCTTCATACTCCTCATCAGTCGAGGACGAGAACCGTTACACGGTGGCTGTCGGTGACTGACATTAAGAAGAGAAAAACCGCTGATTCACAATCACATGTCGAAATTCCACCTTTGCTATTTTCGACAATTCAACAACAGTAGGTTGAGACCCCCGACGGAGTTCCAAAAACCCCGACTGACCCCTGACCCCCGACTGACCCCCGACGGAGTTCGAAAAACCCCGACTGACCCCGACTGACCCCGACTGAGTTCCAAAAACCCCCGACTGACCCCGACTGACCCCGACGGAGTTCCAAAACCCCGACTGACCCCCTGACCCCGACTGACCCCCGACTGAGTTCCAAAAACCCCCGACTGACCCCGACTGACCCCCACTGACCCCCGACTGAGTTCCAAAAAATTAAAATAAACGCTCTCTCTTATGTCGCGTGAAAGCATCCCTCACTATAGAATAACATCTTTCAGTACAGACTCATTATTTACAATTCAGGCTGAAAGTACCTTTTGTGTTTTAGATGAACTTCCGATAAAGTGGTTTTACATTATTATTTTTTTAAGGTTGACTATAATTGACTGCAGGACTGTAATCACTTATCAGTGGTGAGCCAATCATGTCTCTCCTGTCCAGTCATGGTCCTTCTGTAACGGCGTTCGTCAGTTGAAGGAGAAGCGGACCAAAATGCAGCGTGGTGGTTACTCATGTTCTTTAATGAAGAATCGACGATACATGAAATAACTATAATATACAAAAACAACAAACGAAATGCGAAAACCTATTACAGCCTATCTGGTGAACACTACACAGAGACAGGAACAATCACACACGAAAACACTCACAGAATATGGCTGCCTAAATATGGTTCCCAATCAGAGACAACGATAAATCACCTGACTCTGATTGAGAACCGCCTCAGGCAGCCATAGACTAATTAGTCACCCCACAAAACCCCAAGACAAAAAAACACACCACAATAACCCATGTCACACCCTGGCCTGACCAAATAAAGAAAGAAAACACAAAATACTAAGACCAAGGCGTGACACCTTCCTCCTACACCAATCATGTAACCGCATCACTAAGCTCTGTAGGTATGTGATTCTCTATTCTTTTGTGTTATTTCCTTTCTCCGCATTTCTCGCTATGACGTCATCATGCCTATCCGGCCTGTGTCTTTCACAGTGGCTCTCGAGGGGAGGGTTGATGCTATTATTGAGTCTGGAGCCAGAGTTTCCCCACCTACCTTAACCTCCCACTGTTGTTAGTGTGCCTAGCAGGTGCTGCTGTAATTTGCAGAGTTAAATTATGCAGATAATACCCAGCCCAGGTAGCTCATTTAGATGGCCAGGCGATTAATCCTGGAGACGGAGAGATGCAGAGCCCCCAGGCTGCTCTGTGCTGTCAGCGCTGTCCGTCAAGCACAGACTGCTCCCTCCCTCCCTCCCTCTATCCATTTCTCCCTCCCTCCCTCCCTCATGTCTTTCTCCCCTCCCTCCCTCATCTATCCCCCCCTCCCTCCCTCATGTCTTTCTCCCCTCCCTCCCTCCCTCCCTCCCTCCCTCCCTCCCTCCCTCCCTCCCTCCCTCCCTCCCTCCCTCCCTCCCTCCCTCCCTCATGTCTTTCTCCGCTCCCTCCCTCCCTCCCTCTATCCATTTCTCCCTCCCTCCCTCCCTCATGTCTTTCTCCCCTCCCTCCCTCATCTATCCCTTTCTCTCTCTCCCTCCCTCCCTCCCTCCCCCTCCCTCATGTCCCTCCCTCCCTCTCCCCCTCCCTCCCTCCCTCCCCTCCTCTATCACTCCCTCCCTCATGTCCCTCCCTCCTCTCCCCTCCCTCCCTCCTCCCTATCCCTTTCTCCCTCCCTCCCTCCCCTCCCTCCCTCCCCTCCCTCCTCTATCACCCCTCCCTCATGTCTTTCTCCCTCCCTCCCTCTATCCTTCTCCCTCCCCTCCCTCTCTATCTCCCCTCCCTCCCTCCCTCCCTCCCCTTTCTCCCTCCCTCCCTCCTCTATCCCTCTATCCCTCCCTCCTCTCCCTCCCTCCCTCCCTCATGTCTTTCTCCCCTCCCTCCCTCCTCTATCCCTTTCTCCCCTCCCTCCCTCCCTCCCTCGTTCGCTTGCCTTCCATTCATCCCGCCGTCTATCACTCCCTTCCTCACTCCATACTTCCTTACTCTTCCTCATTAGCTTGCCTAACAATACACAAACTTGTCAGAACACCACCACTCCCTGCCTCCCTCCCTCTCTCCCTCCCACCACCCTCTCTCATCCCTTATTTTACCTCTCGTTCACCTGCCTGCCTACCTACAATCCTTACAGCAGCACAATTCGCTGCCTCAATATCTAAGAACAAAAGCCTTTTACACAGCCACCTGCATCGATAGATCCTGGGTTAGTTGTTGCGTAACCATTTCTGTACAGTAACCTCATGGTCCTCAGACTGATACACAAACATGACGGAGTGTTTGTGTGTTTTCAGGTGCCTGCCTCCCCAAGGCTTGTAGTCCTTTTTGAGGCGGCAGGTATCCTAGTGGTTAGAGTGTAGAGGCGACAGGTATCCTAGTGGTTAGAGTGTAGAGGCGACAGGTATCCTAGTGGTTAGAGGGGAGAGGCAGGTATCCTAGTGGTTAAAGTGTAGAGGCGACAGGTATCCTAGTGGTTAGAGGGGAGAGGCAGGTATCCTAGTGGTTAGAGTGTAGAGGCGACAGGTATCCTAGTGGTTAGAGGGGAGAGGCAGGTATCCTAGTGGTTAGAGTGTAGAGGCGACAGGTATCCTAGTGGTTAGAGGGGAGAGGCAGGTATCCTAGTGGTTAGAGTGTAGAGGCGACAGGTATCCTAGTGGTTAGAGGGGAGAGGCAGGTATCCTAGTGGTTAGAGTGTAGAGGCGACAGGTATCCTAGTGGTTAGAGGGGAGAGGCAGGTATCCTAGTGGTTAGAGTGTAGAGGCGACAGGTATCCTAGTGGTTAGAGGGGAGAGGCAGGTATCCTAGTGGTTAGAGTGTAGAGGCGACAGGTATCCTAGTTGTTAGAGGGGAGAGGCAGGTATCCTAGTGGTTAGAGTGTAGAGGCGACAGGTATCCTAGTTGTTAGAGGGGAGAGGCAGGTATCCTAGTGGTTAGAGTGTAGAGGCGACAGGTATCCTAGTGGTTAGAGGGGAGAGGCAGGTATCCTAGTGGTTAGAGTGTAGAGGCGACAGGTATCCTAGTGGTTAGAGGGGAGAGGCAGGTATCCTAGTGGTTAGAGTGTAGAGGCGACAGGTATCCTAGTTGTTAGAGGGGAGAGGCAGGTATCCTAGTGGTTAGAGTGTAGAGGCGACAGGTATCCTAGTGGTTAGAGGGGAGAGGCAGGTATCCTAGTGGTTAGAGTGTAGAGGCGACAGGTATCCTAGTTGTTAGAGGGGAGAGGCAGGTATCCTAGTGGTTAGAGTGTAGAGGCGACAGGTATCCTAGTGGTTAGAGGGGAGAGGCAGGTATCCTAGTGGTTAGAGTGTAGAGGCGACAGGTATCCTAGTGGTTAGAGGGGAGAGGCAGGTATCCTAGTGGTTAGAGTGTAGAGGCGACAGGTATCCTAGTGGTTAGAGGGGAGAGGCAGGTATCCTAGTGGTTAGAGTGTAGAGGCGACAGGTATCCTAGTGGTTAGAGGGGAGAGGCAGGTATCCTAGTGGTTAGAGTGTAGAGGCGACAGGTATCCTAGTGGTTAGAGGGGAGAGGCAGGTATCCTAGTGGTTAGAGTGTAGAGGCGACAGGTATCCTAGTGGTTAGAGGGGAGAGGCAGGTATCCTAGTGGTTAGAGTGTAGAGGCGACAGGTATCCTAGTGGTTAGAGGGGAGAGGCAGGTATCCTAGTGGTTAGAGTGTAGAGGCGACAGGTATCCTAGTGGTTAGAGGGGAGAGGCAGGTATCCTAGTGGTTAGAGTGTAGAGGCGACAGGTATCCTAGTTGTTAGAGGGGAGAGGCAGGTATCCTAGTGGTTAGAGTGTAGAGGCGACAGGTATCCTAGTGGTTAGAGGGGAGAGGCAGGTATCCTAGTGGTTAGAGTGTAGAGGCGACAGGTATCCTAGTGGTTAGAGGGGAGAGGCAGGTATCCTAGTGGTTAGAGTGTAGAGGCGACAGGTATCCTAGTGGTTAGAGGGGAGAGGCAGGTATCCTAGTGGTTAGAGTGTAGAGGCGACAGGTATCCTAGTGGTTAGAGGGGAGAGGCAGGTATCCTAGTGGTTAGAGTGTAGAGGCGACAGGTATCCTAGTTGTTAGAGGGGAGAGGCAGGTATCCTAGTGGTTAGAGTGTAGAGGCGACAGGTATCCTAGTGGTTAGAGGGGAGAGGCAGGTATCCTAGTGGTTAGAGTGTAGAGGCGACAGGTATCCTAGTTGTTAGAGGGGAGAGGCAGGTATCCTAGTGGTTAGAGTGTAGAGGCGACAGGTATCCTAGTGGTTAGAGGGGAGAGGCAGGTATCCTAGTGGTTAGAGTGTAGAGGCGACAGGTATCCTAGTGGTTAGAGGGGAGAGGCAGGTATCCTAGTGGTTAAAGTGTAGAGGCGACAGGTATCCTAGTGGTTAGAGGGGAGAGGCAGGTATCCTAGTGGTTAGAGTGTAGAGGCGACAGGTATCCTAGTGGTTAGAGGGGAGAGGCAGGTATCCTAGTGGTTAGAGTGTAGAGGCGACAGGTATCCTAGTGGTTAGAGGGGAGAGGCAGGTATCCTAGTGGTTAGAGTGTAGAGGCGACAGGTATCCTAGTGGTTAGAGGGGAGAGGCAGGTATCCTAGTGGTTAGAGGGGAGAGGCAGGTATCCTAGTGGTTAGAGTGTAGAGGCGACAGGTATCCTAGTGGTTAGAGGGGAGAGGCAGGTATCCTAGTGGTTAGAGTGTAGAGGCGACAGGTATCCTAGTTGTTAGAGGGGAGAGGCAGGTATCCTAGTGGTTAGAGTGTAGAGGCGACAGGTATCCTAGTGGTTAGAGGGGAGAGGCAGGTATCCTAGTGGTTAGAGTGTAGAGGCGACAGGTATCCTAGTTGTTAGAGGGGAGAGGCAGGTATCCTAGTGGTTAGAGTGTAGAGGCGACAGGTATCCTAGTGGTTAGAGGGGAGAGGCAGGTATCCTAGTGGTTAGAGTGTAGAGGCGACAGGTATCCTAGTGGTTAGAGGGGAGAGGCAGGTATCCTAGTGGTTAGAGTGTAGAGGCGACAGGTATCCTAGTGGTTAGAGGGGAGGGCAGGTATCCTAGTGGTTAGAGTGTAGAGGCCCTAGTGGTTAGAGGGGAGGCGACAGGTATCCTAGTGGTTAGAGGGGAGAGGCAGGTATCCTAGTGGTTAGAGTGTAGAGGCGACAGGTATCCTAGTGGTTAGAGGGGAGAGGCAGGTATCCTAGTGGTTAGAGTGTAGAGGCGACAGGTATCCTAGTGGTTAGAGGGGAGAGGCAGGTATCCTAGTGGTTAGAGTGTAGAGGCGACAGGTATCCTAGTTGTTAGAGGGGAGAGGCAGGTATCCTAGTGGTTAGAGTGTAGAGGCGACAGGTATCCTAGTGGTTAGAGGGGAGAGGCAGGTATCCTAGTGGTTAGAGTGTAGAGGCGACAGGTATCCTAGTGGTTAGAGGGGAGAGGCGACAGGTATCCTAGTGGTTAGAGGGGAGAGGCAGGTATCCTAGTGGTTAGAGGGGAGAGGCAGGTATCCTAGTGGTTAGAGTGTAGAGGCGACAGGTATCCTAGTGGTTAGAGGGGAGAGGCAGGTATCCTAGTGGTTAGAGTGTTGGGCCAGTAACCGAAAGGTTGCTGGATCGAATACCTGAGCTGACAAGGTAGAAATCTGTCGTTCTGCCCCTGAACAAGGCAGTTAACCCACTGTTCCCCTGTAGGCTGTCATTTGTTCTTAACTGACTTGCCTGGTTAAATAAAGGTTAGATTTTTTTAAAAGCTAACAATTGGAAAGTGAATACATTATATATTATATTATATGTTACATTATATATATTACATTATATATTATAGTATATATTACAATATATATTACATTATATATTATACTATATATTACATTATGTATTATATTATATATTACATTATATATTACATTATATATTATATTATATATTATACTATATATTACAT